>NW_007255240.1:167500-200918 GCF_000164805.1 Carlito syrichta | reverse complement strand
AAAAAAAAAAAAAAAAAAAAAAGAATAAATACACAATTTTTAAATAAATAAATTCCAGGTTTTTGGGGTCCCCCAGTAAATGCCCCTCCCTCCCCACTCTATGTGAGGCCTCCCTTAGGCCTCTTTCCAAAGCAGCCCTCCAGTGGGATCTGGTACACCGCTGATTCTATCTCCACGTAGCCCCTGGTGCAGCAGCCCTTCAGTCTGCATGAGAGGTAGGTTTTTATGCCTAATGCATCTGAGGATGACCAAACTAGGGATCAGGCCCTCAGTCTATATCTGTAAATGTGGACATCCCACAGGTAAACCTGTATCCAGGAGCCTTTCTAACTTCTGCCTCCTGCAACAAGAGCCTGTGCTCCTCTCATCTCTTCTACCCAGGATGCCCTGCAGGGGAAGATAGGACCAGATGACTTGTCAGGGTTGTCCTTATAGGACCCTGCATCTTGTGCACTTTTGGGAAACCCCAGGGTCTGGCTCCTATCATGCTGCTCCCTGACACCCGAGTCTGCCCTTTCTGGTGGCCCAGACACATAATCCTGATGCCACAGCACAGGGGACAGTTTTCCCCTGGGGACCCTCCAGCTTCTCTTACAGATGATGTCTGCTGGCAAGAGGGGAGCCAGTACTGAGCTGAGTCATTTAGAGGATGCTAGTGGTCTGAAAGACCCAAGGACCTAGGCGCCCCCAGGCTTTGGCTGTGGGTTGCTTCATCTACAAACAACTACAGTGAGGAGTGGGCCATAGAGCTAGCAGGATGCTCTTATTTCTTCTTCAAATGCAGCCTCACCAAGCTCTGTGGTGGAGTTGCAGGTGCCTGGGTGTCCTACTGCTGCCTAACAATATCACAAATGACACCTCTTAGAACAATACCCACTTCGTAGCTCCCAATTAAGTGGACAGAAGTCCAGTTCTCCACTCAGGGTCCCACAAGGCCCAGGGCAAGGTGGTGCCAGCCTGGGATCTCATCTGGAGGTTTTGGCGGGGGGGATTCTTCCAGTATCATGCTGCTCTGGGAGAAGGGTATGCCTCCTGCCCCATTTACCTTGTGGCTCCTCTTCTTTCTGTCAGGATTACTGTGCCCGGCAGTTGGTCCTCTTGGGCAGGACTACCTTTGGGCAGGGTGGCTTTCAAGATGCTGCTGGTTCTGCTGCCTTCTAAGGTACCTGGTACTCACTTCACCCCTAAACACCATGAAAATTGTCCCTGTCGAATTCTGGATGTGCAGGCAGGCCCAGTACAGCCTGTGGTTCCTGCTCCCTTGCAGGGTCACTCCCACGAGCTGTCTGCCTTTAGGCTTCCTAAAGCACAAGTACCAGGGACACAGGCCAGTTGCCTCCAGAGGTCTCCTCACGCCTCTGTATGGGCTCAGAATTAGGCAAAGGCATGTTCCTGAGAGCCTGTCCCCACTGATCATAAAGGGAGGGGCGGCTGGGGGTGAGAAGCTAGTCTGCTCCTCAGGCAGTACTCCACAGGCAGTACTCCTTTTCTTCCAAGTCATCCTTGCTAGCTCTTGCTAGGTCCTCTCACTAAGTCTTGAGGGTGTCCGGCACTCTTTGGAGATTCACAGATTGTTCTCAGCCTCGGGTCTCAACTTCAACCTATGGTTGCCAACCCAGCAGCAGGCCTGCATCCTGGCCTGGTTTTCTAGCCCCTGTCTGGCCACATGCTTCTGCAGGCACATCAGAGGAAGGCCATCATGCCAATCCTCATTCTCAGTTCTGGGGGGTGTCTGTGGCTCTCTAAAAGCTGATGCTGCTGGAGTTGGGAGAGACCCTGCAGGACCAAGCATACCAAGGCCTTGCTTCCTTTGGGAGGAATCCACCCTGACGCTCCTCCTGAGGGGGCTTCTCCAAGTCAGCCCCAGCACTGGATACCCATCCAGGGCTGAAAGCTTCCTTCAGGAAACTCCTGTCCCCTGGTGTCCAGGAAGAGGTTTGTGGAAGTTGCCTGCCTACTGCCTCCTGGGCCAGGGAACAACAAAGCCTCTGGGCGCCTGCGGGGTCCAGGTGTACAGTTGTGGGTATATTCAGCATCCCCTGACATCCAGGCTGTTTGACAAATGGAAGTGATTATCACTGTTTAATTCCAAGTTCTCCCTGGGCTGCCGCATTTAATTATCCGAGAACCAGCTGGCTAGCTAAAATGAAGGGTTTAACTTTAGACAATGGTGCCCGGGGTCCCTAGCAGGACTCAGCAAGGCTGTACCCTGTAAGCAGGTGGCAAGTTTTCTATTTCAAACCAACTCAGTAGAAGGGGCTGAGCCTTGCAGAGATATGTAACCACCACCGGACCACTCTTTTGTAGGTAACACAAGTGCAAGGATTTAGTGGTCTCTAATTGGCTCATATAAGGTTTTGTGCTTTTGTTTTGTTTTGTTTTTGAACTGGAGTCTCACTCTGTCTCCCAAGCTTGAGTGCAGTGGTGTGATCATAGCTCACTGCAGCCTTGACCTCCTGGGCTCAAGTGATCCTCCCACCTCAGCCTCCCAAGTAGCTGGAACTATAGGCACGTGCCACTACACCTGGCTAATTTTTAAATTTTTTGTAGAGAAAAGGTCTCACTATGTTGTCCAGGCTGGTCTCTAACTCCTGGGCTTAAGCAATCCTCTCAGCTGGGTCTTCCAATGTGCTAGGATTATAGGTATCAGCCACTATGCCATCCAGCCTTCTGTTTGTTTTTAAGAGAACAGATTACAACCCACAATGGTTCTCCCACACAACCTGGAGGCAGACCCCGCTGTGGGGTGAATATACCAGTGCTGACAGTTTCCCACTGGGAGCTAGGAGCCAGGAGTGGGCCCTTCCCCTGTTCTGACATAAGCCTCCCCTGAGGACTCCCTTGTTTTGTGTCTATTTCAGATGGAAATCCTCCCCCAAGCCTCCTCTGAGGACTCCCTTATTTTGAGTCTGTTTCAGATGGAAGTCCCTCCCATGTCATTCACAGCCCACACCCACCATCACATCATCACAGTCCTCTTGAAAGTCCTCACTGTTGCCATCACCCTAAACATGTGCCTTGCCCCATTGCTGGGTTCTGGACTTACAAAGCTCTGACATAGGGCAATATTCAGCAAGACAGGATGGGACCGAAGCAACGGCTTCTCCTTTAATGGCCTGTGTCCAATAACAAAAGAGAACACTACAGGGACCAAATGAGACTGGTGGACTGTGTGGATGCGTGGGAGGAAATGGGAAGGAAGGATGAGAAGGGTTAAAGCATGTGTGCACTGAATGCACATCAAAGGGGCTTAGAATGGGGAGATTATCAGGATCTTTTCATTTTCTCTGAAGAATATAATTTAAAAAATGTTTTAACCCAAAACATGGATGGTATCCCTGATTACCTACAGTGTGAAGGATACATGCTGAATGTGGGCATGGGTGGAGGCTTTCTGTGGAGTCTGCCATGGGGGGTGGTACTTAATTACTCTGCTTCCTGTCCACTATGTGGTGCCTGGTCCACAGTAGAGACTCAACAAATATGCATTACATGAACAAAGGCACAAAGGTCCCAGCCAGTTCTGTAAACAGGGTGCTGTCTGCCATGGGGTGATGTAGCACACCCCTCCCCTGGCCCTTCACCTGGAAGTCACAGGATGCAGCTGGCTACCATTCCACACTTAGAAGATCGTACCTTCGACACACTTTATGGGGCAAGCCGGGCATCTCCTCTGGGTAGAATCCTTCACCACAAGCTGGCACACACTTCCAGTCTTGGAAGTGGAAGTTTTTTGCACAGTGAATGCATTCTTCTCTGCCTGGCCCTGGGGAGTACAGGAAAAGAAGACATAAGGAACAGCCCATGGATGACCACGTCCCACACCTGCTGCAGGGCGCTGTGAGTTACAGGGTACCATTCAGAGGCCCCCAGGCAACTGCCACAATTGGCATCTTCCAGGTGTCTGCTGGGGGCTGGACCATCCTCACCCACTCCTAGAAGGTGGGTCCCATCATCCCCATTTCACAGATGGGGACATTGAGGTATAATCCCATCTCAGAGGGGAGCACACCTCCCCACTTCTACAGGCCACTTGTAGCTTTGAGCCCTTGAACTGTGGTGGGGCTACACTGAGATGTGCTGTGTGTATAGCCTTCATACACACTGGATTCCAAAGCCTTCACATTAATGTAAAACATCTTATTAATTTTTCATATGGAATAATTTGAAATGGTAATATTTTAGATACATTGGTTAAATAAGATATGTTGCTAAAATTCGCCTGGTTCTTTTTACTCTTTAAGACATGGTTACTAGGCAACTTAAAATAGCACTCATGGCTACAGCAGTGGATATCTATTGGACAGAACACTGTGGAAGACATGAGGAGAATGGAAGGAGAGGTTTTAGGAGTAGTGTGAACAGGGGTTTGGTGTGGACAACCAGGGCATTTTCAATAACAGAGAGCAAACAGGAAAGGCCTATGGGGCAGGAGGAGCAGCCCGAGGAGACAGAAGCTCTGGGTGGGGGATATGGAGCTCTGAACCTCCAGCTCAGCCCAGAGTTGGAGGAGGACTTGCTGGCCTGGGCCAGATGTCAGAGTGGCTAGACCAAGAGCCTTCTCTGGACCACCTGTCCCCAGAGAGCCTCTGAGGGACATTGGGGACAGGTAGTGAGGTAGACACTAGGTGACAACTTGGAGGGTTAAATGTGGGAGGAAATCATCTCAGATAGTCTGTGACAGTCACAGTGCCTGATTTAACCTTGTCCCCCCTCTTTAATTTGACTGTGGTCTTAGATTGAGGGCTGCCAGCAAATGCAGTGATACCTCTTTTTCCTGGTAACTCTGGACCCAGAGGAGACTCCCTTGCTCTGTCAAGGGAAGACCCCTCTGCAGAGGTTCCAGAGCCATAGGGGGCCAGGCACAAGGCTCAGGCTCCATATCTCAGAAGCACAGCCTCAAGCTTGGGAGGGAGTTCTGAATGTGTCCAGGCTGAGTTCCTCCACTGACAGTCAGGAAAGAGTGAAGCCACGAAGGATTCTGAGTGGGAGGCAGAAGCAGGGCCCTTTGAGGTGATGGGACCGCTGAAGGACCAGAGTCTCCACATGGGGTGCCCGCCCTCTTTTCCTGCAATGCAGTGGAAGAGCTGCCCCATACACAGCAGGGATTCTGTCTGGTTTATGTCATTCTAGGTAGGAGGTTGTTCTAGTGCTGTGGCCAATCCGCCCCTCCCCATCGTTAGTCTCCAGGGGTCTATGGTGGGTCGAATATACAGGGTAGGCGCTATTCTGCATGGGGTCTCAGGAGCTGTGCGGTGGCCACTACTGTCCCTCTCCTTGTACCTACCTGCTGAACCCTGTCACTCTACTGTCCTTCCTCCAACACTAGTATTCTTAATACCCCGGGCAGCTCTGGGGTGGGAAAGAACACTCATTCTTGTTTGTACCTAGTTTAACACTCAACTTATTAAACTGAAAAGTTGATTAAACACATTCATTTGGGGAAGATGGAAACGTTGTGGAGGTGGATGGTAGTAATGGTTGCATAACACTGTGAATGAATTTAATGCCTCCAAACTCTATACCTCAAATTGGTCAAGATGGCAAATTTTATGTTATGTGCATTTTACCACCACAAAAATGTTGATTAAACACACATTTTCTAAAACTGTTTTCACAACTACTAAAAATTATGAATTTCATAACCCAGTGACAGTCTTTCAAGGATTTCATTAAGTCACAAGTCTTTATCGACTTTGAACACTTTAAAAGCACCTGCAGTCATAATGATAATAGCAAAATGGGTTATGCTACATCATTCCTGGGGCCCAGTAAAAAGTGTAAGTGTGCAGTTCTCATTCAGGAAACAGGAAAAACGTGCCATGACAGATATTAAGTTAGAAAACATTCTCTTGTCTCTTGCAATCTCTCAGTCCATTGCAGAGTTTTTTATTTGCGATTATAAGTCATGCTTTCTCAGTGCTCATGGGCAAGGGCTGCCCTTCATGGGTGTCTGGGGCATTGCCCCTCGACTTGGCATGTGTGCCCAAGTGCTCTATTGGCTGCCAGCTGTTGGCCAGTGTGCCATGTCCCATGTGGGCAGGTTGAGTCCATGGGTTGGTGTACTGCATCAACGCGTAGTGGACAGGCAACCCCCAAGGATCACCACCTCTATGCCAGGACTCCCAGGACACCTGGACTCAGAAGGACGAGGCTCATCCCCACTGAGTAACCCACCATGGTGGGTCCAGGGTGGGAACACATGCCACCATGCCCTACTTTGAGATGCCACTAGGTACTGATGTCTGACCCTGACCCTCCCCGTGACCATGCCCAGATTCCTGTGAGAGTGGTGAGACTCAGTGAGGGCAGCAGAGGTCACTAAGCCAGAGCAGAGAGGGAAAAGTCGGGTGGGCCTCCAGGGTGCAGGGAGCGAGGTTCATACACGACATGGAACAAGAAGCCTCCAGGTGACTTGGAGTGGGGGAGTGGGGTTTCTCTCTCCAGTGGCTACCTGGAAGTTGAGGGAGATGATCCCAGGAGCTGAGAAAAAACCTAGGCCAGAGGGCATAGGGAGGAGGGGAGACCCCCCCTAACCAGAGCTTTAGCTCTTCCCACTGATGAATTTAATACCTGGAGTGATAGAGAAGTCACTGGATTGAGATGAGAAAACCTCTAAGTGACTCTATAAACCTTTTTGTCATCAGGCAGTCTGGGGATTCGGAGAAAGAAAATTGAATTATTGAAATCAAAAGAGTTATAAAATCACATGCCTGAGCATTATGGATTCAAGTGACCATGAGATTTAAATAAGCAACATCAGTGATGCTTCTTAATCAACCAGGCTAAACAACAGGTCAAAAAGGCTAAGAATAACAATGACAGACCAAAAAGCACCAGGGCAAATTACAAGGAAAGATTGCTGAACTGCCCGTGGGTGGAGCCCTTCCCAATGCTGAGCCCTGGTGCCTTTGGAAGGTATGGAAGAAGGTATGGAAGAGGGTATGGAAGGAGGGTATGGAAGAGGGTATGGAAGGAGGGTATGGAAGAGGGCACGTCTCCCACAGGTGGCTGGGTCATGCGAGGGTGCTGGCCTTAGTCACAGCCTTGGTTTCTTAGCATGTCCACTACAGGACAGCAGAGCAGACAGCTACATGGGGCTTACACAGCCATCCTGGGAAGGCTGTGCCCATCTTGGGACATTTCCAATGAACAATACTATCATGACAACTGTGACTGAGCAGAGATCTAATTCTTTTTTTTTTTTTTTTTTTGAGTCGGAGTCTCACTCTGTCACCCAGGCTGGAGTGTACAGTAGCATAGTGGCACTCACAGCCACTGCAGCCTCAAACTGCTGGACTCAGGTGATCCTTCTGCCTCACCCTTCCAAGTAGCTGGAACTACAGGTGTGTGTCACCATGCCTGGTTAAATTTTGGACTTATTGTAGAGACAAGATCTTGCCAAGTTGCCCAGGCTGGTGTTGAGCCTGTGAGTTCATGCGATCCTCTCGTCTTCAGCTCCCAAAATGCTGGAATTACAGGCATGAGCCACTGTGCCCGGTGAGATCCAATTCTTAAAGTATTACTGCAGCAAAATCGCAATCCAATGTGTGTTTTTTTGAATGGACCAAAGTGCTGGGGTCCGAAGGAAGATCAAGAGGAGAAAACGTAACCCAGACATTAGCAATTAGGTTTGTGAATCATCCTGGAAAAAGTACCACATATCTCATTGTTGAATATATCACTACAGTCACCTTCAAAGTACTCCCCTTGGGAAGCTAAGCTCCAACACTAGCACCTAGTCCACCTGTCAAAGCAATTTTGGAACTCCTTTTCTGGAATGGACATCAGAGCTGTCGTCATTATTGACATTTGATAATTAAGTTCACGAACTTGCCACCGTGCGCTTACTTTGGCAGCACTGTGCACATGACTATTGAAACACCCTCCCTATGCACCTGATCTGGCCCCTAATGACTTTTTTTTTTTTTTTTTAACCTGAAGGTAAAGAAAATATTGAAAGGAAGACATTTGATGATATTCAGGACATTAAGGGTAATAATACAATGGATCTGATGGCCATTCCAGAAAAAGAGTTTCAAAACTGCTTTGATGGGTGAACTAGTCACTGGTATCAGTGCATAGCTTCCCAAGGGGAGTAATTCGAAGGTGACTGAGAGATATTCACCAATGAGGTATGTAGCACTTTCCCTAGACGAGTTTGCAAACTTAACTGTCAGACCTCATATGTGAGCCCACAAACTTGTGGTGTTATTCAACTTACTTGTGCAAAATGAATTCTCTACTATTCTGCATAAAAATTGTACCTGGGAGACATCTGTGCTATCATCTTGGTGGGGAATTATAATACACAAAGAATTGTTTATAGAAGTCTTTTCCTCTTTGAACAAAATGTTCAAAGTAAGTGAAGATAGGTCCAAAGAACTAAGGCTACATTTTAAAACATCCCCATCCCACTTGGACCCATGCCCACCTCTCTTGGCATCCTCTGAATCTTGATGGTGCTGCGTTTCTGTCAGTGCCATTTTGCAGACAGCACTGAGCTTCCAAGATGGCCCATGAACAGCTAAGCTCCCTTGCCCCTTTCACTGCCTGGAAGCATCCACTGCCTGGCTGGGTCCCTAATGTTGGGATATGCAGGCTGCTTGTTCAAAGTGGGCCTTTGTATTGTTTCAGATTTTTGATTAAAATTTTTTAAATTGTGATTTTAAAAATTGTATGTAACATAAAATTTACCATCTTAACCATTTTTAAGTACATTTTAAACACTATTGTGCAATCATCACCACCACCCATCTCTAGAACATTTTTTATCTTCACAAATTGAAACTCTGTACCTAGTAAATACTAAATCCCACTCCACTTCCCCCTACCCCAGTAGGACCTTTGTGTTTTGTGGGTTTTTTTTTTCCTTTGTGTTTAATGCTGCAATACATGCAGAAGACCACAGAGTCCCAGGGCTTTTTCAGTTCCAGCTAGCCTATCCACCTGGGTGACCCCGGTCCAAGGTCTCTGCAGATGGTGAACTTACCCACACAGGTTCCACAGGTGTGATGGCATTCCCCACACTGGATCAGCTCAGAGTCAAAGTAGGTGCCTGGCTCACAGTCTGGAATGCAGTTGCCCCGTGCAAGGCTGTTGAAGAGAAAGGGCGGGTTTCCACATCTGGTCTAAAACTACAATTAAATTATGACCTGCCCTCCAAATGCCTTTCCTGAGAGGGGATGAAAGTTGTTGAGGCATAGTTCTTTGGGTCACTGAAGGTTCCCAGCTACAGACAGCTGGGAAAGCCATTCTAAAGTCCACTGGAGGCCAGCTGGAAGTGTTACCACAACCTGGGAAGCAGAGCCTCCCCCATCAGGCATGGATACCAGGCTTCTTCCTGAAAGCTGGTGGGCTTCATGCTCTGTCAGGCTCTGTGACAGTTTCTTCTTACTGTTGTTCCTTAAGCTCTGAACTCCAAGAGGAGAGCTGTGTGGGTGTCACTGACTCAGTCACCATGTCAAGTCCTTCTTGAAGTGTCAGCATTTGAGGGGGGCTGTTAGCCAGAAGCCCGATCCTGAACCCCAATCTGCTCCTGCCTCTCCCTTGCTTGAAATCTTCCACAGCTTCACAATGAACTTAAAATAAATCCCCTCCTGCGCCTGGCAGGTCTGATGTGGCTTGTGCCTTCCTTGCTCACTCCACCCCTGCCTGTCCAAGTGCTGGACAGGGATACCGACACTTGGCTAGACCACTCACTAGACTAGAGACTTGGCCTCTACCACTTCCCAGCTGTGAAACCCCAGGCAAGCCAGCCAACCTCTCTGCACCTCCGTTTCCTCTCCTGTTAATTGGTTCCTACATCATAAAGTTGTTTGGAGGACTCAAAGAGCAATACATGAAAACCTTTCAGTGTCTGGCACATAGCAGCGTGGCTAAATGTTTCTATTACTTCTTTAGTACCTGAGATTATACTGTGTTGGTGCACATATCTTAGATGGCTTTGCCCCAAACATATTGGACACTTAGTTCTCTGGAGCACATCTGGCATATCCAGAGACTCCTGCTATGGAGCTGTGATTTATAATAAGAAATATACATTTGGTCTTACACCTGGCACATGGTTCCTAAAATTCTTGGAATGACCAAAGTGCTAAACATCTTTCTGAATGCTAATGACTGATGGCTGGGGGCTCCAGGATAGCCTCAAGGGTGGGAGCTGGTTGCCAGAGGAACCAGCCACAGGATTAGAGGGCTGGAATTTTTAGCCCCATCACTCTGACCTCTCTCTCTAGCAGGGGAGAGGGCTTGAAGACTGAAGTGATCACCAACGATCAATGATGCAATCAATCATACCTACATAATGAAATCTCTATAAAACCTCCAAAGACAGGGTTTGGGAGCTTCTAGGCCGGAGAACAAGAGTGCATCCCATGCGATGGGAAGGTGGCACAGCCCAGCTCTACAGGGATAGAAGCTTCCACGCTCTAGACTCCTGCAAGCCTTGCCCTTCGTATCTCTCCATCTGGCTGTTCACCTGCATCCTTTGTGTCATCCTTTATAATAAATGGGTAAGTGTAAGTCAAGTGTTTTTCTGTGAGTGGCCTTAGCAAATTAACCAAACCCAAGAAGGGGATCGTGGGAACTCCAACGTATAGCAGGTTGGTCAGAAACACAAGTCACAACCAGGGACTTGTGACTGGCATCTGGACAGGGGCAGTCTTGTGGGGCTGAGCCCTCAACTTGAGGGATCCAATGCTATGTAGGTAGTGTCCAAATTGTGCTATACACATATACAGAATGTATGTACTATGGGACAGTCAGTTGTTGTCCATGGAGACTTGCTTGAAGTGTATGGAAAACTTACACACAATTTGGCATTGTGTGTGCTAGATTTTTGCAACCAGAGGTATGTGGGAATATGCTTGCAGGTCTGCAAGCCCCTCTGTATTGGGGACAGACACTCACTCAGGGTTCTTCCTTATCAAGGTGCCAGGGCTGCTGCAAATGGCCATTAAATCATGTCTTTAATAACTGACATTCCCCTGCGAATGCTCCCGGCGTTTATTCCCTAAAGAGATAGATGGCCCGAGGTGGCGGTTAGCTGCTCTTTCGCTTCTTTAACGTGACAGTGATGATTTGAAGTCACAGCTTAAGAGGATATTGGGCAATAAAAGGAAGCCTTCTGTGGATTATGGCAAACAAGGTTTTCAGAGTTTGCAGGTCTCTGAAAACTCATCGTTGCTGGCACCACTGCGGCGGTCCATGTGTCTACTGCCAAGAAGCATCCTCTCCCCATGACATCCTGAACCGAGTGTCTGATTTCCCCTCTTTCCTTGGGACTCCCCCAGCATATCTCCGTACATCTCCACTGGGAAGCAAGCAGGCCCCAGGGAGTGGGAGCCCCAGAGCCACCTATCCCTGACACCTCCACTTTCTAGTCTGGGTTGAGGATGCACTCTGGGCTGCCTGACCCACAGATCTGGGGATATCAAAGCTGGCCTCTCCCAGGGTCTGAGACGAGGTCACCAGCAGAAGGTCTCTTCCCTCCTGTTCAAGCTCTTTTCCCTTTGGGGAATCTCCTTCCTGGACCACTGCATCCTACCACTCCTAATCCTGCCTTGTCCAGCCAACAGGTTTAAATGACAGCAGGTGTGACACGTGAATTTGGGGGTCTAGCTTCCCCTTCCTTTCCCCAGACTCCCAAGTGCTTGAGATCCTCTTCTTTCCAATATCCTGCTCTGAAATTAAGGGCCAAGCTGAAGAAAAACTCACAAAGGCAGCAATATGAGGGAAATCGTTCACCTCCCCTGTTTGTAAGATATGAATAATAATTATGTCTATTTCATAGGTTGCTGCAAAGATTAAATGACATGATATTGATGAGAGCATCTGGATTAAGAACAGAGTTGCTCAGGAAGTTTTCTTCTTTTGTTCATTACTCTAAAACAATCCTTCTCTGTGGTGAATTCCAGAGGAAGGGAGACTTGGGTGGGGGGCGGTGGACTGCAGCCCTTCAGCACCTCACTCTGCAAAGCCTGACCCACCTGGACCAGCAGCCTCATCACCTGCTAGCTTGGAAATGCAGTCTCAGGCTCCACCCAGACCTGCTGTATCAAACTCTGCCTTTGAACATGTGGTGATTCCTGTATACCCCAGAGGTGAGAGGAGCTGCCCTTGCTGACCCCTTCCCTTTCTCCCTTCTCCCCTCATTCCCTCCCTTCCTCCCTCCCTTCCTTCCATCCTTCCTTCCAGTGTAGCCCCTGGGCTGGTCCCTCGTTATGGGAAAATTTCAAATAGAACGTTCTCTAAGCTTCTAGATAGTAATTTGGAGGAACAGTTGATCATATCATACAAAGTCGAATTTATGCTAGAAGGTGTAATGTATATTTTATTCCATTAAATGCAATTTGGTTGCATTAAATGGGCTAAAAAAATTTCAAAATATTCCAATGACAATCATTAACCCAGTGAAATGTTTTTAAAAGAAATGTATGTTGAGATTTCCAGGGCTGAGCTTGGTGGGACAGGGAGAACCAGGAATCTAAAGAGCATCCTCAGGGAGCAATGAAAATGCCAGATGCTGGGAAAAAAGAGAAGGAAGACAGAGGGATGGAGAAAGGCTAGGTGGACCACTACAGACCACGTTGGCCCAGGCTGGTGGAGGGAAACTGGAGGAGGTGGCCACTGGCTCCTACAGGAAGGAGACCTGAGCTTCCGTGGGAGAGCCTTGCCTTCTAACACAAGCCCCACTTTACATGACAAGATCAACTGTTGCTCTAGATGATTCCCCAAATATTGTAAAGGTAGAGATTCCGCCCATACTCTCACTCTCCATCTTAACCATCTTTAACTGGACATGTGATGTCCACAGACTCAGAATCTTATCCCGAGGCTTTGGGCTCTGAAATTTTATCTCTTAGGAAAAGATGCAAAAACTTGGTAAATCAACAGCAGAAAGCAAAAGTAGCATCAATACATAGCATTCTTCAGGTTTCAAGGAGGGGAGTTACCTGAATCCTTCTTTACAGACTGTACATTTCTCGGGTTCATCTGTGCACTTTTTACAGCTCGGGTGGCATTTAAGGCAGTTTTTCTGACCTGGAGAAAAACACCAAGATGGGGAAGAGAGGAGGGATGACATTGATGGGAATCAAATCTGGGCAAACAAATCTCAGCATTTCAAAGAAGGGCTGGCAGGCCGGCTCTTCCCTGTGTCTCTCTCCAGAACGGATCGTGTGGTAACAAAGCAGCCAGAGGCCGTGAGAGACTGTGCATCATGGTGTTGGGTCACAGATCCTCTCACCTCCCTTTTCTGGGGTAAATTAAAGTCCTCAGATGACCAAGAGGCTCAGGCAGTCCCTTTCCAAAGAAGCCATGCCCTGGTTCTGCTGATTTCAACAGGGACCAAGGCCAATTCCTGGTTGGCTGAGTAGAGTTTCATCAGGTAAAAATCTTTAGAAACCTGACCAGGTATGGGGGAGAAGTCGAGAAGCCATGGGCTCCCCTTAGTGCTTTAGCAGGGGTCTTCACTGAAGACTTGGCAGCTATGTAGGGAGACAGGAACCCACCCACGGCGAACCATCGTGCCTTCTGGGGAAATTCTGGGTCACCCCAACTCCCACCTGCATCTGCACAGGCTATTATCTAGGTCGCTCATGTTGGCACTTCATCAAACACTACCTTGCACCATTAATAAGTGGTTGAGGTGCTACAGGCCCGGGAGCCAAGGGCTGCTTGCTACACCTGTGTGTTCCTATGGGGGGGGGGCTCGGGCCCCACAGGTGGCATTGCACGCATGCTGCAAGTGCTCAGGGAGAACATGTTAGGTGAACGAGGGCGGCTGGTCCTGGCCTTAGGATGGGGGTAGAGATGGCGCCTCCATCCCAAAGACAGGTCTGGTTGGCAGTCTGAGGTAGGCATTTGCAAAGGTTGTGAAATGTGTCTTGGCACGACTTTTTGTTCCTCCTCCTAAGAGAGTCTGGTTATTTAATGGCTTTATAAGCCTTTAAGGATTTCCTGGCTCTTCTCTACAGGGGTAACAGCAATGCCATGACAGGGCAGATTGATGACCCTTCCTACACAGCACAGATCCAGAGAGGAGGGGTGTGGGAAGGCCATGCGTGTCAACACAGCAGCTTCTTTAAACTGTTGAGAACTGTTCCCCATCAACTTAATCCAAACTCCCTCTTTGGCTCTCCCAGGGCAAGGTGAATTATTGAAACACTGGCAAGTGGTCTGCTATCCGCCTGCCCTCCTAGGATGGGCAGATGGCAGAATACTTGATTTTGCCTCTCTGAGTTTGAGTTCCACGGCTGTCATGATTAGATGTGCACCTGTGCCCTCTCTTAGCTTCGATTCTCCATCTGTAAGATGAGGACAACACTGCCTGCTTCTTAGGGGTGTGGCCACTATCTGTAAAGTGCCCCTGAAAGACTAGCAGTCCCTCAGAGCCCAATTTACATTGATCAGCAGGCTCCTCTTGGTTGTTGGAGGTCTGCAAACCTTCTGCCCACACTTAAATCCTAATTTCAGCTCAGCTGCTCCTCCGTGGAGGGGCAGTTTCAACCACCAATTCCATAAACTTGAGCTGCATGCCTGACCCTACCCAGTGCACACGTCCTGTGTTATAGAGAAGCTGACGGCACAGTCTTTCCTGGAGGAGAAACTCCAGGACAGACAACAGGACATCCTCTTCTATCTGCAATCAAACTGACCCGGAGAGTGACTGACCCAAGCTACCTCTCACCCACCCTCAATAGTGCACTTTGATTTGAAGATGTGTGAAGTTCCCTAGATTGCCAGGGTTCATTTCATCGTCACTTTGAACTACTCCTGGCCAGTTCCATGGGTGAAATGCTGTTAACTGACAATTCCGAGCTTTGATTTCACCATCTCTCCCTTTCTCCCTCATTATAGATCCTTACTAAGAATAACACAGTACATAGGACACAGACAGTAGAGATTTCTCCCAGTAAAAGAGACACCACCCGGTGGGGTGGGGGGAGCTGGGTCATCAGTTCTTGTGCCCACAGACATGCCACTCACTTTCATCAGCATAAAATCCTGCAGGACAGAGGGTCACACAGGTGTTCATCTCCTGGTGGTGATAGAACCCACGGCGACAGGACAGACACTGTGTTGGGCTCCTGCCAGAACAGGTCTCACACCCTTTGTGGCACCGGCGACAGCGTCTTGCAGCTGTGTCCCCAAAATAGCCCAAGGGGCACACACTCACGCATTTCCTGTGGGAACAAGAGCGGGTGAGGGCCTTGCCAACTCAGCCCCAGTCCCATGCCCGCCCTACAGCACTGCCCTGCATCTGGTTCTCCAGGGTTGGCCCCAGGGGTGAAAGCCATTTTGCCTTTTGTCACAGTGACTGAAGGTAAGGGTTCCTAAGTACACAGGTGGAGGTTTGAGGACTTGGAGAAGAACCTGGGTGCCCTTTCCTTTCAAAGCAGCCCCAGTGGGGAAGTCCTGAGGCTGTGTGGCACTTCCCATAGGCACCATGACGGTGGTATTTGACTTCTGGAGCTTTGGGCTCTGGCAAAACCCTCCCTCGGGTGCCCTCGAGGATTGAGTCTCACAGGCAGTGAGTGAGGCCAACAAGGTGACTGCCTCTGCCTTGTGTGCTACAATGACTGGGAGCTCTAGGGCAGTATGAGAGCCAAGCCGGCAACCCATTTCACCAGGCACGGCTGCACCTCTGCCAGGGTCCTTGTGAGTGTTCACCAGTGGTTTGTGGGTGCCTCTGTGGCCCAGGCCTTGAGGACGCCCAGCAGCATCCTATCCTGTTGGCTTCCAAGCCTAGCAAGTACAGCACATGATAAGCACTCAGGAAAGTTTGAGAAATGAACAAATGGACAACAGAGCAGCTGTGAGACTAGCAGAGAATTTGAGAAAGTGGTGATGTAGGAGCTGGAGGAGCTCAGGGAACAGAGGCACACAGGGAATACTCAGCACAGAAGGGCCAGCCGGAGCCCAGGCTATTGGCCACATGCTGGACCCCCAGATCGGACTCCTAATGCCCTCACTTGGGGCAAACTCAGTCTCACAGGCCTTCTGAGGAACTGCCAGGTAAGCGTCTGTGAAGACCCCGCACCCAGCTATAGTCCAGAGACACAGAGAAAACGACCAACGAGGGGCTTCAGTCTGTTGAGATCTACATCCTCCCAGCCAGCCAGGGAGTGTTGGGCCTTGAATCACATTTGTCTCTGGCCTCCACGGGGCAGCACTGCATGCTGTTTAACAACACCGAGGCCGGGCTCGGTGGCTCAGCCTGTAATCCCGCGCTTTGGGAGGCCAAGGTGAGTGGACTGCCTGAGCCCGTGGGTTTGAGACCCACCTGGGCAACTTGGAGAGACCTCATCTCTACAATAAATCAAAAAATTAGCCAAGTGTGGTAGTGCGTGCCTGTAATTCTGGCTACTTGGAAGGGTGAGGCGGAAGGATCACTGGAGCACAGCAGGTCGAGGCTGCGGTGGCTGGGAGTGGCCCCTGCACTCGTTTGGGCGACAGAGTGAGACTCCAACTCAAAAACAAAACAAAGCAAAACAAAGAAACAATACTGATAGAAAAAGGATTATGAACATGGACACCAAAATGTCATAGCTTCTAGTTTCTCCATAATGAATATATAGTACTTGTGTGATTAGAGCGCAAAGTGACTAAAAACTCAAGTTCAAAGCAGTTAGCCTCAGCGTAGTGTCTTTTTTTGGGGTGTTACATTAATTCCTAATTAGGACATCAGGTTGCGGAGGGGCTAAGGACACAGCCACCTGAGCGGGGCACCACAGGTCTCCAGGCCATGCATTACCTGCTGGTCTTGACGTTCCCCAGGCTGAAGTGGACGCAGTTCAAGCACTGGTCTGCATTGGGGCCATCACAGCCTTTGTCACCACACTCCGGATGGCATACACCTTAAAGAGACAAGCATTGCCTTTCATCCAGAGAGATGCCTTCTTGATCAAATGCAGTCCCACGGGTCCCTGTGTCAGGATGTCACTGCCTTGCAGGATTGGGCAAAGTTCCTAAAGAGTGATGGGCCCCGCTGGGCCCCGGTGGCCAGATGGCAAAGCTAGAGCAGCTATCCCTGTGGGAATCTGACCACTGCCAGGGCTGAGCCTCCCTGGGCTCTAGTGTCAGAATCTGAATATTCTAGACAGAATGAGAGAAATGCCTGCAGTGGGTACAGCACCCAGATAAGTGAGGTAATGGGAACGATGAGCACCTAAGGGATGAGGGAGGGAAAGACCGCAACTACTGCTGGGTTTATTCACTTGAGCCAGGGTCATCATGCTGGGACCCGCCAGCACTCCTGATTTCCACGGTGAAGGACAGAGCAACACAATGGGGGAGTGGATGGTGTTGGGGAAGTTGCTACCAAGCAGACAAGCCAACATGAACTAGGCAGAAAAGCAGGGAGCGAGAACTCCCCACGTGTCATGGTGGGAAAGAGGATGAGCATGGAGTTCCACATGCTCAGGATGGAGTGAGAACTCCCCACATGTCATGGTGGGAAGAAAGACGAGGATGGAGTTCCATGTGGCTGTTGCTGGCAGGTCTGGAGTGGGGCAGGGACAGAGCCTGACAGTATCACACTGGACTAGTGGGGGCTGCCTCACTCCTGGCCAGGGACTGCTGCTACTTTTTGTGTCGAGGGCTGGACCCCTTTCAGCTTTCCTCATGCTAGTCCTCAGCGGGGGCTACCAATGTCATCCCTCAAGTCGCCAGGGGTCTCAAATTCTAACTCTAGGGGCCTGTGTGTTGTTGAAAAAGTGACAGAGAACAGTGGGCTCTGCAAACCTCACCCTCCTAGGCTCTTCCGGGGTACCCCCCAGAGTCGAGCTCTCAGACTGGGGTAGTGCTTGTCTGTAGGTGTCTGCTCCATCCTGGTCTGTAGAAGTGACACAACACACCCAAAGCCAGTGCTGGGGAAAGCCTCCCCACCTATTCTCCCACCTATCCTCCTACACTGGGGAAATGACCCAAGAAAACCTCCCAGATTGTTCCTAGGAGACACACGGAGAGACTAAGAGGAGTATAGGAAAGCTTTTGAGTTTGGGGAAGAAAAACAAAATCTTCTCCAAGGTGTGAGCTGTCAGAGGGTGTGGGGAGTAAGTTCAGAAGTGAAGAAGAGTTGATTCTGCAGGCTACCTGCATTCAGTGGGGACTCAGGGAAAGACAACAATCCTCATTCTCTGCTCCCACAATGGGGCTTTGCTGAGGCGCACAAAGCCCTCTTCATTCGTCCTTAGAGTCCCCAGACCTTCCCATGTTAGAGCCAGTTGGCGTGGCTTCTGTTCCGAAGGTTCTCGTTGTTTAGAGTTCCCACGTTTTCATCGTGGGGACTCGCCTGCCTCCATTCCCACCGTGAACCCCTTTCAGGATGGGGTTTATCCTGGAGAATACTCAAGACACATCTCTGGGTGGTACTGGCATCCTGGGGTCTAGGTACCACCGACTGTTCCCAATACTCATCACGGAGGCAACACCTCCTGGGCTCCAGATTGGCTGTTTGACTGTTTTGGGGTCGGTTCTCACATGGTTAGATTTGTTGCCCACCTCATCCTGGGCCTTCTATGGGAGTAGTCTCAGGAATTCTCACGTCCCTACGCCATTGTTCTTAACTACCAACTGAGCCCCACGCTCCATCTCAGGCCAGCCCAGTGGTGGCTGTCACGATGACTGAAGGACGTCCCCTGCCTTCTCCTGTTGTGCTTTCTCCCTGAGGATGAGGGAGGCAGCGGGTCTCTCCTGCTTGATAAAGTGAACAGCTTCCTCAATCTTGAGGATGGGGTGGGCCAGGGAAGTGACAAGCTGGTCTCCTCACTCTCTCCAGGCACAGACGACGGGAGCTCCAGGAGGACGGGCTTTGGTCTAGCATGTCCACGGTTCTATTCCTGGTACCCAGAATGGTGTGAGGCCCAGAACAGGTGCTCAGTACTTGCTGACTGGCTGAAGGGTGAGTGTACAAATGAAAGGATAGTAGATGGAAGCAGGGAAAGTGCAGATGTCCTCATCATCTAGACAGAATGTTCTAGAATGTCACAGGAGAGGTCAGTATTGGGGAGGGGCCTGGAGTGGTGCTTCCAGCCCTTGGTCCACGGTGAATGGATGTCATATCCCACCCCCCTCACTAGGCCTCCCCCCTCTCTGGGAGCCCCATGCAAGACTGGGGGCCACCCATCAGCAAGGGCTGCAGAACCTCCACATGGTGTCAAGGTCACCCACAGGTCAGGTTAAGACAATGCCCATCCAAAGGCTGAGGATGGCTGCCTAGATAAATATCTGTAAACAAATCTCCCTAGCATGGCTCCCTTCTAGAATTGTGTTTAAAAATCAAATCTCAAGATTCATCTCTCCCATGAAGCATTCTTGAATTAAATCCACTTGTCTGGCTGTCCTTTCCCAATCACTCCATCACGCCTAAGAATGTTCTGGTACAGCTGTAACTCATTCTCTGGGTGAGCACTCTGTTATTTGTGTTGCACTCTGTACTCATGTCTTCTTTTCCTCTTTCCTGAATTAGCATGAAAGTTCCTCCAAGGCCATTGCCTTCCTGTGTCACTTCCCAGAACTCCCAGTGGAAGGTTCTCAATACAAGCAGAGCTCGATTCATGTGCTGGGTGGACTGGCTAACAGCTGATCTGTCTCTACGTGGGGTTACACCAACATAGGCTTATTTAAAAACTTCACCTTCAATCCTTTGTAGAGCAAATCCAGGATAAAAAAACAAACAAAAAACCCCCGCAACACTATCAAACAGATAAATGCTAAAAAGCAACGTGGGCGTTCTTGACTGGCTTTGTCATTGCTGCTGAAGGAACGAGAGGACTTAGCAGCACTTTTATTGCTGTTCACCCCATCCAAGAAAAGTGCGCTGGAACCTCACTGGAACACTACCAGGCGTGGAGAAGGATGCAAGAGTCAAGATAAGAGGTGCCAATGAGAATAACAGACCATGCTCACGCCAAGTCTGGTCTCTTCCCTGACTGCTGTGTGATCGGAGCAAGTTTCTCAATGCTCTGCCCTTCTGTGCTCGTCTGTCGGATGAGTGCGGACATGCTGAATCTAACCCCACACAGTCCTGTGACCACTCCCCTGTACCTGCTGAGCTGTTCTGCAACCCCTCCTTCCAGACAATGCCGCATGGGCTCTCAGCTCCCTTTACAGTCCTGCCCTGATGACACACTGTCCTGAGCCATCTCCAGCCCACCCCACTCCCTTTGTTCACCAACTGCTACTTCCCTGAGGCCCAGGCTTCCCTCTTCCCATGACAGTTCTGTCCCAGCTTCCTGACCACTCTCCAGTAGCAACTTGAACCCCTCCCTGCCTCCTGCCCTCATCCTTGCTGGTTTCAGCCTGTACCTGCTCCCTGAGCCCACGCCACCTGCGTCACCTAGTATGCTTGCCACCGGGGCAGACTCCCAGGCACCCCAGGCCTGCTGAATCCAAGTCTCTAGCATGGGGCCAGCCTGGGGTCCACTCCTCAATTCAGCACCCTGGTGAGTCCCCAGGGTGGCCTCTGTCTGGACTTCTGCCACCAGACGGCTCTGACCCAGCAAGCTGGCTGTCCCTACAACTCTGTCCACCTTCGGTACCTCAGCACTGACATCTTCCTTGCACTTCTGCTCACTGCAGCTGCTGCCCTTCCTCCCTGCTGGGTGCTCTGGCCTCCAGCCTTCCTCTAAGTGGCCAATCCTGCCTGTGGCTATCCTGGGAGACTTGCTGTCTAAGAATGTTCCCTGGACTCCAGCTATGCCCCTTGCTCACCTCCTCTATTTCCTGGTAACTGCTCTCTTGTCTACAGGGTCTGGGTGGAGCCTCCACTAGCCTGGACCATGGCCCAGTGTACCATGTCCATGCCAGCTCTCTGCATTCTGGGTGCTGCATTCCACCTTCCCCTTGACTTTTCCGTGCAGTCTAATGTGGCTGCTCCCTGCTCCTCCTTGCCTTCCACACCATGGCCCCTCTGCTTCTGGCCACGGTCCTGGTATCTCTCTGCTGCTCCTGGACTGCTTGTCCCACCTGGTCCCTGAGACTTCAGGAAGCCTCTATGATAGCCAGGAATGCATCCTGTTCCCGTGGAGACCCCCTCTATCCATCTAGGTTGTGCTCAGTAAAGATGGGTGATTTGGGCTGCAAAACAGTGTTACAGTGTTACAATGAGGCTACAGTGTGCAGGGCTGAAGTCAGAGCAGATTTTAAGGAAAAAAATCAGCCCTTTATTAATAATTACTGAATCTTGCCACAGTTTATAAATCACAGGGAAACATAGCAGATTAGTCCATACATAATTCAATGCTGTTTTAAAGGAATGGCAGAAGAAATTTAAAATGGAATCGACCATAATTTATGTTTGGTATGTATTGGTGGAGTTCTCCATTTTGTTATTTTTCCCCAGAAGATATTAGATAACTCAAAGCATCAATTTCTTATTTATCAAGTAGCACCCTATAGTATTTAGCAAAGGAACATATGCCCAACCAGAAACATACCTTTTTGCACAAATCGCTGTAGGATGGGTCAGAGGGAGAGAAACAGTTTTTGACCTAAAGTGCCAAAAAAAGTCATGCCCAGCTCAGTGGCTGGAGGTGTCTGAAGTCCCCTCTGGACTGTTGTGGCTCTCAGCTGCCTTGTGGACTCAGCCGGTAGCCAAGAGCCAGGGGCCACCTTGGCAAAGGGAATGTTGCAGAAAAAGGGTTTGTACAAGGCCTCCTTACATGCTGTGGGATTCTTAAGACATCGTTGTGCAGGATCAGTATCTACTGATGTCATCTCGCTCCTCGGTCTTTAATTCCAGCCACCAGGCTGGTTAGGATCTCTGCCTTAACTCCTCTCCTGGCAATGCTCACCAAGCCCAACCTTCCTGGGCCCTTGTGAGGAACCTTGTCCTTCCCACATCCTGGCCACAGGGACTGGAAGTGGATGGACTTGGAGAGTCAGGAGGCTGGGCCTTGAGATGGGGCCTTGGAGGAAAAGGGGTGCTTCTGTAGGCAGCTAATTCACCAGGGGGCCAGCCCCAGTTCTGGTTGGGCATATAGGACCTTCCTTTCCCAGCCTGCGAAGGTTGGAGCATACTTACTGGTTTGAAGCATACTTACTGGTCTGTAAAATATTAGGAGAGCCTTGGGTGGAAGGAGCTGTGTGAGTGCAAATTACCATCATTATTACAACTTCTAGGCAAGAAAGACACACAACCACAACCCCGCCTTCTGCCAGGAGCAGCCCCGCGTTTTAAGCACTGCTGTGGAAACTCAGAGCTTGAGGAATCTGGAGTCTGCTCCTGCTTTGGGCTCCTTACCTGTGTAATCTTCTTCGTCCTCAGGAACCTCGACCTGTGAGGGTGACAGAGCAGCCTTGGGCGGCTCCGGCTCTGGGGCCGAGAGCTCCAGCATCCGTGAGCGGGACTGATGGGAACTGAAGGTGTGGTAAGGGTGCTCCGCCGTGCCATACAGAATGAGGGTCCATTCTTTCAGCTTCCCTGGAAGGCACCAAGCCCACAGAGTCACCTGCCTGTGCAAAGGCCTCTGTCACTCAAGGAAATAAGTGGCAGGTGCTGCCTGGCTGCCTCCCCACAGCTGGCTCTGGCTGCCGCCTTCACTTCCTGGTTACTTGCTGACTAGGTGCGCCCCTACTGTCCAGGCCACATGTTGCATCTCATTCCTGCAAGCTGATGCTCCTCTATTTCTGTTCTGTGGTGCTCTCTGCACTTCCTGTCCCTGCTGGGATAGGGGTCAGCCCAAGGTGGACTCTCCACTGTCTTGGAAACTGTCCCCTGCCCCCAGTCTCGCTGCAGCTTTCCTCGGTCCTGGCAACAGCCACCTTCCCTTCTAGGGATATCAAGTGGGTAGATCTGATGCCAGGTCCTGCCTTGTCCCACAGCCTCCAAATGTGGTAACTGGGTGGCACCCATAAGTCTTGCTATTTGAATCCTTTACCCTAGATCATGAGAAGACTCAGTCGTGGGCTCTCTCCTCAGTAGGTAGCCCAGGGTAGATAGGGAAGTTCCGGGGGTGACAGTGTTGGTATGAGCCCAAATGTCTACAGGCTGGTGTAGGAAGGTCATGCCACAAGCATGGACAGATGCCAGGCTCCAAGGGGTACAAAGGAGACAGGCAAGGGCTGAAGGGAGAGAACTGGGTTGACGGGGAAGCACCCAGCTGAGATGGGGGCAGCAGAGACCTCACTTCACTGAGTGCCTCCATATGAGAATGACAGCCCACGTGGCAAGGTGTTCTCAGGTGTTAAGAAAGTGGGAAACCTGGTCTGTGTTTCCAGATGAATTCTTAATGTTATAAAATACATTATGCCATCCTGGCAACACAGTGTAGTGTCTCTGCAAAAAATTCAAAAAATTAGTTGTGCGTGGTGGTGTGTGCCTATAGTTCCAGCTACTTGGGAGGCTGAGGCAGGAGGATCACCTGAGCCCAGGTGGTTGAGGCTGTGGTGAGTTGTGATTGTACCACTGTACTCCAATCTGGGTGACAGGGTGAGACTCTAATTCAAACACACACACACACATACATACAAATTACAGATGGTCTCTGAGTTACGATGGTTCCAAATACATTTCTGACTTCATGATGGTATGAAGGCAACATGCATTCAGAATGCTCCTCAATTTACATGCATTTAGAATGTTCCTCCACTTACAATGGGGCCACGTCCAGATAAACCCAGCATAACTTGAAAATATCACCAAAATAAGTCAACTTACCATATTTTCAACTTATGCTTAGTTTATCTGGATGTGATCCCTTTGTAAGGTGAGGAGCATCCACACAGGTAAGTGCCATGTTTTGCTGGCTCAGTTGCCGGCCACAGGTCCAGGCTTTTTCTCTTACTAGAGAATCCCCAGCACTCAGAGCAACCCTGTTTAGAAGGCCATTTTCTGGTACAGAGGAGGGGACCAGAGTCCACTGTGACCTGCCGAAGGAAACACCGTGCATGCTGGGACTCCCTGTGGCCCAGCCTCTCTCAGTGCTTACTATAACTCAGTTATCTATAACTGGATTAGCCCAACAAGAAACAACCGCATCCCAGCCGCAAACCTCCTCCAACCCATCTGCTAGATTTCACTGGAACAACCTGCAGGGCTGAGAGTTAGGAGCTCCAACACACAAGCAGCAGGGAGAGGGTGAGGGGCCCACGGGGCCCTTCCCATGCCCCAAGAGGAGACCCTCTCTTTCCCAATAGGTGTGATTTTGAAACCTGACCTAAGGTTAAAGTTTAGACAATGGAAATTTTAGATACATTTATCTTCTTTTTCTTGTAGGTAAATGTTCTTCTCATCTCCTCTACCAAGGGAGTCACTGTGGTTTCTCTGCCTTCAGAAGACATACAGATACTCTATATCCATGACATCGAGTATGTGGCACAAATTCGAACTGTGAATCTTTTTTAAAGTTATTTTTTCCTTAGTTATAAAAGAAGAAAAGTTATTAAATACTAAAATGTATAAAGAAGAAAATAAGGATCACCTATAACTCCTTCAGCATATTTTCTCCTGGGCTATTTTTCATGTATGTGTATTCTTTTTGCGTAGTTGAAATCACACAGTATTCTGTTTTTCTTCTCTCCCCCTTTAGCATGATATCATATTAATCACATTCAGAGGTTATCTTATGAATTCACTTGTTCATTGTTTTCTCTCCCTTCATCAGCCTAAAGGCGTCACTTGAGCAGGGAACATGTCTCTCTTATTTGACACATTAGCTTCAGGTGTATAACATGGAATATAGCAGGTGTATAACATGGAATAGGTGCTCAATAAATATTTGATAAACTAATGAGTTAATATCATAAAACATAATTTTTAGGTGGTGGAGTGGGCAAGATGGCTGATGCCTATAATCCCAACACTTTGGGAGACCGAGGCAGGTGGGTTACTTGAGCCCAGGAGTTTCAGACCAGCCTTGGAAATATAGCAAAACATCATCTCTACATAAATCAAAAAATTAGCCAGGCATGGGGATACATGCCTGTAACCCCAGCTTCTTGAAAGGCTGAGTCCAAGAGGTTGAGACTGCCATGAGTCATGACAGTTGTGATCAAGCCATTGTACTCCAGCCTGGGAGACAGAGTGAGACCCTGACTCAAAAAAATTAATGATAATAATAAATAAAACATAATTTTTTGACAGCAAAATATTTTACCCCATGATTGTAACCAATGATTTAACCAATATATACAAATCAATTCTCTCATAAGAATGACACACCTGTAATTCCAGCACTTTGGAAGGCCAAGGTGGGAGGATCGCTTGAGCTTAGGAGTTCAAGACCAGCCCGAGCAACATAGTGAGACCTTGTCACTACAAAAAAAATTAAAAAATTAAGCCAGGTGTGGTGGCACAAGACTAGTCCCAGCTACTTGGGAGGCTGAGGTGGGAAGGATCCCTTGACCCTAGGAGATTGAGGCAGCAGTGAGCCATGATCATGCCACTGCACTCCAGCCTGGATGACAGAGTGAGACCCTGACTTTAAAAAAAAAAAAGAAGAAAGAAAGAAAAAGAATGACACTCTGTATACAGTCCCTTCCCCAGACCCCAGCAGAACTGAGGCAGAAAAGCCAGACAGCAGTGACTTCGCATGACAGCCTAAGGCAAAGACACATAGGAAGGGGCAGCTGCAAGGCTCCAGTCTTCAGAGGGTATCCTGTTGCTCTTGATAAGTCAACACTACCCACAGCACCAGCACGTGTGCCAGGACAGACTCCCTAGGACCAGTCCCTCCACACCCAGTCACACCCCAGAGGCCACACTCTCTTCAGGAAAAGCACATGGATGTAGAATAACCAAGAGAAGCAGGTAGACAGCATCCAGGGTACCCAAAGGCAAGGCCAGTCCACACTTGACAGAAGTGCCACCTAGAGGCAGTAGGATTTTAGAGTGCTGGCCCTTAATACTTAACAAGACAAAGCACTTAACAAGAACATATTATTTACTGTTCAAGATACTTGGCAAGCCTGTTCATGTTTTCTGTTATAAAAGTCCAACTAGTACCCTGAATTCCTTCGTTTCTGGGGGAGGAGGCAGTCCTTAAAAGATGCCCAAATCCTAATTCTTTGGCTTTTCTGCCGTCAGATTCCTGAGCCGGTAGAAGAAAACATCACAAATCCACCTGCTTAAATATTTGGGGCCGGCGCTGCCAGCAGGCTGCCTCCAGATGTCAACAGCGAAGACCAGGCGATTGCCATTGCAAGAGGCAAAGGATAATCGGAGGCTAATGCCATCAGAGGCTGCCAATCAACGGCTTTATCATCATTCACTATCTTCAATGCAGCATTTCCCCTCAACGAATTAAATTCATAATGAACAAACAGGATTATTCCTATTATGCAAAGAAAGAGCCAGCATTAAGGGAAGACTAAGGTTGAATTTGCCAATAGGAAAGCACCAGCAGTAATAAAGTTTTTCCGTGCCTGGTATTTTGAGTTAAGTATTAAAAATCCTTGAGAGGGGAATTTACAATGGGAGACAGGGCGGGTAGGGTCGGGGGAAGGTTCTGTTAGATTAAGGACTCTGGGCTTATGCTTTTGGATTCCTGGGTTTTCTTGGTCATAAGAGAAGTTATTAACAATAGAGAGTTTATTAATTCTTCCTCTGCATCTTCATACTTCATACTTAAAATATGCAGGAAGGAATTCTTCAGTTGTAACACAGTTAAAAAAAAAAGGGGCCTAGAAAATTAAGTGAATACATTTCATTCTAACATGTCAGTGGAAGTTTTTTGTCTTGTGTAGTCCAGTGAACCAGTCACTTGAGGGTTAAGGTCAAGTTACAAAGTTTAACACAGAGGTTTGGGTGGAAGGAACAAAATGGGCTCACTTCCATCCATTTATAAAAATACATAAGAACACTTTTAAGGGGTGAATTTTATGGTGTGTGAATTATATCTCAATAAAGCTAATATTAGAAATACTGTGTAGGGGTCGAGCATGGTAGCTCATGCTGTAATCCCAGCACTTTGGGAGGCCAAGGTGGGAGGATTGCTTGAGCCCGTGAGTTCAAGGCTACAAGGCTACAATTTTTGCACCACTGAACTGAAGCCTAAGGAACAGAGCAAGACCCTGTCTCTAAAAAAGAAATACTGGGATATATATATTACATACACACACACATACAGACATATCAACCTTTACTCAACAAATTTAACAAATAATTTTTTAAAATTTGAGTTGGAGTCTCACTCCGTTGCCCAGACTGGAGTGAAGTGGCACACCCCCAGCCACCGCAGCCTGGATCTGCTGGGCTCCGGCGATCCTTCTGTCTCAGCCTTCCAAGTAGCCGGAATTACAGGTGTGCACTACCATGCTAGGCTAATTTTTTATTTATTGTAGAGACGAAGTCTTGCCAAGTTGCCCGGGAGGGTAATCTACTCGCCTCAGCCTCCTAAAGCGCTGGGATTACAGGTTGAGCCACTGAACCGGGCCAACAAATTATTAATAATGCAATTTAAGTACACATTATGGCAAGTAAGGGGGAGGAAGATCAAGAGAATTTGGGAAATAACTAGAAAGGAAGATAAAGAAAAGTGCACATATGTGTGTGCTTCCCATATGCACATGCATGCACATATGCATACACAACATACACAAACGTGTGAACACATGCAAACAACATGCACACATGTGCACACACATGTACACCTGCACGTACACACAAGCACACATGCATATATACATTTGAAACCTCAGAGCCAGGTGTAAAGAAAGGGAGATGAAAGAATCTTCCCTGTGCTCTTGTGACCATAAAAACCCCGAAAGATGGTATGTTAAGTGCCAGGAAAAGGATGTAAGAATCTTAAACAAATATACATTGAGTAGCGAATGATCACTTGTATGTACAATGCAAACACAGAGCCGGGCTCGGTGGCTCAGCCTGTAATTCCGTGCCTTTGGAAGGCTGAGGTGAGTGGATTGCCTGAGCCCGCGGGTTCGAGACCCGCCTGGGCAGCGAGACCTCACCTCTACAATAAATTAAAAAATTAGCTGGGCGTGGTAGCGCATGCCTGTAATTCCAGCTACTCGGAAGGCTGAGGTGGAAGTATCGCCGGAGCCCAGCAGGTTGAGGCTGTGGTGGCCGGCAGCGGCCACTGCACTCCAGTCTGGGCGACAGAGTGAGACTCCAACTCAAAAACAAAAAAACAAAAAAAAACAATGCAAACACAGCACTTTGTAAAATGGCACCTATAAGATTAGCCAGGGAACCCTGTAATACTATCTTTTAAGATTTTTCAGTTTTTCCAAAGTAATAAATTAATCATTTGAAAAGTCAAATATCAAAAAAAATCCTCCCTTTAATAAATCTCTCTTTGTTAATTCAAAAAAAAAAAAAGAAAAGAAAAGAAAAAGAAAAGCCCTTGGCTTCCCTCCTCTCAATCTACCAGAGTCCCCATAACCCCTGAGCTGCTAGTTGTTTAACACTTACAGCTGATTTTTCTGGCATTTTCCCCTACATCAGTAAATAGAAATACTCATTTGCTATGCCCTTGTTTCTTGATTTTAGGCAGTGTCCGATGATGTCTCCCGAGCTGAAGATTCAGTTCTCCTACACCACCCTGCCCACACTCACCCCCATGCACCCCCTTCCCAATATTCCTCTCACATGAGTTCTTACTGGGCCAATATTTATGGTCTTCCCCTCTCCACCATTTCATTTTCTGGGAGATTTCTTAAGTTTATCTCCTAACTTATCTATTGAATTTCTAATTTTTGCCCCATATATATATGTATATTTTTTTTGAGTTGGAGTCTCACTCTGTCGCCCAGACTGGAGCGCAGTGGCCACTCCCAGCCACAGCAGCCTCTACCTGCTGGGTTCCGGCGATCTTTCAGCCTCAGCCTTCCGAGTAGCCGGAATTACAGGCATGCGCTACCACGCCTGGCTGATTTTTTGATTTATTGTAGAGATGAGGTCTCGCTGCCCAGGTGGGTCTCGAACCTGCGGGCTTAGGCAATCCATTCACCTCAGCCTCCCAAAGGTGCGGGATTATAGGTTGAGTCACTGAGCCCGGCTTTTGCCCCATATTTAAAATTTTCAAGACATTTATCTGGCTTGCTCAATGTTCTTTTTATTTTTTCTTTTATTTTTTTGAGTTGGAGTCTCACTCTGTCACCCAGACTGGAGTGCAGTGGCCGCTCCCGGCCACCGCAGCCTCGACCTGCTGGGCTCTGGCGATCCTTCCACCTCAGCCTTTCGAGTAGCCGGAATTAAACGCGCTACCATGCCCGGCTGATTTTTTGATTTATTGTAGAGATGAGTCTTGCCAATTTGCCCAGGTGGGTCTCGAACTCGCAGGCTCAGGCAATCTACTCACCTCCGCCTCCCAAAGCGTGGGATTACAGGCTGAGCCACCGAGCCTGGTTCAATGTTCTTTTTAAAAATGCAGCATCCTGTTCCTGTCTCATAGATAAAATATTTTCTCTTATCTTCCCAGTGAACCCCAATTGTTTTTTGATGTTTTCTTTTGCTGCCTGAATTGCTCCTTTTGCCCCAAGTGTATTCTCCATAAAAGACTGTTTCTGCTACGATGCTGGATAATTTCCTCAGATGTTTGGTGATTCTGGGGCATCTTTTCACGTTTAGTAGTGAGGTACTAAAAAGGTGACTGGAAGTTCTATATCTGTTCCTGGAATATGGAAATGTACTTTTTGTTTGTTTATTCATCTTGTATACTGCAAACTTGATAGCTTGTAAACAATACGAGAAAGGAAATGTTATCAGGCGCCTCAGATACAAATAACATTTACATGGCAAATGTAAACACTTCCCATCAGCAACTAAAGTCAGAAGAAAATGTAATCTCTCTAAAATTCTGAAATAAAAAAATACTCCCAACCCAAAACTCTACATCTAGTGAAAATCCCATTCAAAAGTGGGTTGAAATAAAGACATTTTCAAATAAATCACAGTTGAGCAAATTCATTGCCAGCAAACCAGCAGGATAAGAAATGGTCAAGGAGGGATGGCACGGTGGTTCACACCTGTAATCCCAGCACTCTGGGAGGCCAAGGAGAGAGGACTGCCTGAGTCTAGGAGTTCGAGACCAGCCTGGGCAACATAGCAAGACCTTGTCTCTACAAAAAAAAAAAAAAAAGAAAGAAAGAAAGGGTAAAGGAAGCTTTTCAGGCTAAGGGAAAATGATATTGGATGAAAACTCAGATCTACAGGAAAGAATAAAGAGCACCAGAAACACTAAATATGTAGGTAAACACACAGAAGTGTAACTTTTTTTCCTAATTACTTTAAAAGACAAGACTGCTTAAAGGCAAAAAAAAATCTCTGATAAGAAGGAGTTCGAAAAATATACAGAAGTAAAACATATGACATCACTACAACCCAAATGAAGACATGAAATTACAGTTTAGGTTTTTATATTTGTGAAGTGTAAAGCCATCCAATATTAATTCTAAGTAAACTGTAATAAATTGAGGATGCATATTGTAATCCCTAGAGTAACCAATAGAAGAGGTAAAGTGGAATATTTAAAAATACTTGATTAATCCAAAAAAAAAGGTAGGAAAAGAGGAACAGAGCATATTACCTTTTTAATACTGCTAGATTTAGTTTGTTGATATTGGACTTAAAATTCTTAGATTTAGGTTCCTGATGAGATTGGCTGAAAATTCTTTACTCTTACAATATGCTGTTGGGATTTGGTATTAAGGATATACTGGCTTCATTAAACTAGTTGGGGACTTTTCCCTCTTTTTCTACTATCTAGAAGAGTTTATGAAACATTGACATTATTTCTTCCATTTAAATGTTTAGCAGAATTGGTCAGTGCATCTATTCAGCCTTGAGTTTCCTTTTAAATTACAGAATCCATTTCTTTAATATGACAATTTTATTTTTTATTTCAACTTGTATCGACTTTGCTAAGTTGTATTTTTTTGAATTTGTTCATTTCACTTACAATTTTATTTTTTGTCATAAATTTGCTTATAATGTTCTCATAATAATTTTATTCTTGAAATTACGTAGTCTCAGGTTTTTTCCCTGGATTGGTCTTCCTAGAGGTTTATCAACTTTATTAATTTATTCAAGGAACCAACTTAGGCTCTGTTGATTTTCCCTATATTATGTTGGTTTTCTATTTGATTAACTTCTGCTATTAAAAAATTCCTTCTTTCTGCATTCTTCAAGTTTATGTTGTTGGCCTTTATATATATATATATACACACATATATATATATATATATATATATATAATTTTTTTAGGAATGGGGTCTTGCTATGTTGCCCAGGCTGGTCTCGAACTTCTGGGCTCAAGCAATCCTCCTACCTCGGTCTCCTAAAACACTGGGACTACAGATGTGAACCACTGCAACCAATCTCTAACATCTTAAGTTGGATGCTTGGCATATTAATTTTTAGATTTTTCTCTTTTCTAATATATGCAGTTAGAGTCAAACAGTTCTTTCACACCACTACTTTAGTTGCATTCTCCTTATTTGAATATGCAGTATTTTCATTATCATTCTATTTAAATATTTTCTAATATAAATTATAATATTTTTTCCTTTAACATGATTACTTGGAAGTGTTTTCCAATTTTTAAATGTATGGGTGTTTTCTAGTTATCATTTGGTTTTTATTCCTAGCTTAAGTGTAATGTCAGAGAACATTATACTTATTCTTGGGAATACATTGAAGTATGTTAGATGGTCTACTACACAGCCAATTTTCATAAATCTTCCATTTGTGCTTGAAAAGTCAGTGCATTCTTCTGTTGTTGGGGACAGTGTTCCAATATGTCTATTTGACCTAAGCTGTCAATTGTGACATTTGAATGTTCTATTCTTATGGATTTTTGCTGTTTTACATATCAAATATATTTGAGATATGCCAAATCTCCTACCTTATGTGCGAGTTTGTCATTCTCACTTTGTAGTTTTAACATGTTTTTGTTTTATATATTTTAAGGTTGTGTTATACATTGCATACAAGGTAGAACTTTTAGAATTGAATCAGACCTTTTATCAATATGTTTAGACTCTCTACATACTGATACACATACAGAACTACATACAAAGCTCTAAGAATGTAAGAATGCTTTTTTTTTTTTTTTGAATTGGAGTCTTACTCTGTTGCCCAGGCTGGAGTGCAGTAGCACATTCATGGCTACCCCAGCGTCAACCTGCCGGGCTGTGGTGAGCCTTCCACCTCAGTCTTCCAAGTAGCTGGACTACAGGCACATGCTACCATGCCCGGCTCATTTTTTATTTATTGTAGAGACGAGTTCTCACCAAGTTGCTCGGGCTGGTCTGGAACCCACGGGCTCAGGCAATCCATTCGCCTTGGCCTCCCAAAGTGCTGGGATTATAGGCTGAGCCACCAAGCCCAGCCTAAGAATGCTTTTAGTCATAACATTTCTATTTGTCTGATGTTAATATAACTACACTAGCTGGTTCTTGGTTATTATTTGCCTTATATATCTTTTCTCACCTACCTCATTTTTAACTTTTCTGTTTTAGGTATCTTCCTTGTGTACAGTTATAAAAGTTTCAGCAGAAGCAGACAGCATAATTAAACTAGAATGATCTAAGAAGACTTTAATAAACAGACTATTTGCAAAGGTGTGGGCAGAGGGTAACCAAGCCGCACAGGATGGTGCAGGTCCCTGGGGCTATTTCTTCATACGAGAGGAAGGTGAACTATGACCTTGAGGGAAACCAGCTGCTAAAAGACTAGAGGAATAAGTAGCTCCTAAGTAAATATCTCCTTTCTCCTGCCAGAGTTTCTCCCTGGTTGAATTCAATCATATGCCATAGGCAAGGGAGTCTGTGAGGTGGAGAAGAGCAGGGAATGGATTTGGTGGGTCAAAGAGATAGACCTGGCATTACAGCAAATACATTTTTAAAAAAACCATCCATCATGGCAATCTTTGTCTTTCAAGAGGAGTTATGGCTGGGCATGGTGGCTCATGCCTGTAATCCCAGTACTTTGTGAGGCAGAGACAGGGAGGTTGCCTGAGCCCAGAAGTTTGAGACCAGTTTGGGCAACACAGCAAGACTCTGTCTCTAGAAAAAAATACAAAAATTAACTGGGTATTGTGGTGTGCCCCTGCAGTCTTAGTTACTGGGGAGGCTGAGGAAGGAGGATCACAGAAGCCTAAGGGATAGAGGTTGCAGTGAGCTGTGATGGTGCCACTCCAGCCTTGGTGTCAGAGGCCCTGACTTAAGAAACAAACAAACAACAACAACAACAACAAAAATCAAAAAAGGAGTAATGAGTCTATCTGCCTTTGTTGAAAATGCTGATATTGTTGGACTTTTTTTTTTTTTTTTTGAGTTGGAGTCTCACTCTGTCTCCTAGACTGGAGCGGCCACTGCAGCCTCGACCTGCTGGGCTCCAGTGATCCTTCCGCCTCAGCCTTCTGAGTAGCTGGAACTACAGGCACGCACTACCATGCCCTGCTAATTTTTGATTTATTGTAGCGATGAAGTCTCACCAAGTTGCCCAGGC
>NW_007255240.1:99056-167480 GCF_000164805.1 Carlito syrichta | reverse complement strand
CGCCCAGCTGATTTTTTGATTTATAGTAGAGATGAGGTCTCGCTGCCCAGGCGGGTCTCGAACTCACGGGCTCAGGCAATCCACTCACCTCAGCCTCCCAAAGACATGGGATTACAGGCTGAGCCACGGAGCCCGGCTATGGACTTATTTTTAACCCCTTGTTTCGTGTGTTTCAGATGCATAGTTTTTTCTGTGTCTTTTTCTTTCCCTGGTGCCTCTGAGATCCTCTGAGTGTTACAAGTCTGCTAAGAGACTCTCCTCCCTCGGTAGACACCACACATTCAGTAAATACTCTAATGCAAAAGCTGGCATCATCATTCCATTCGCTTCTCTGGCTGTCAACATTTGACCAACATTTAAAATTATTTTCTGGAGGGGGGGGAAATTTCAAGACACTTGGTCTTCTGTGTGGTTGGAAACAGAAGTCCACAACATCTTTTAACATTTCTTTTTTTTTTTTTTTTAAGAAAGAAAAGTTTATTTAAAAGTAAATTAGAGAGAGAAAGAGAAGGAAGAGAGACATTTACCTCCCCAAGGTGGGGGAGGGGGACCAAAGCCAGGAAGCCCGGCTACAGCCATGGCTCAAAGAGCACATGGCCACACCAAACTCTAGCAAGGCCCCTCTTTTAACATTTCAAGTCTTTCTTTGTTTTGGAATAATTCAGGAAAAAAAAAACTTAGATTACCTAATACAAAGAAAAGTCAAACAGATTATGAAGAAAATAAAATCATAAACTGGGATTTTTTAAAAAGAAAATAATTATTATAACTATAAAGGAGAAATTTAAGATTATTTTTTAAAAATCAAAAGCCAAAGAGCAGGACAGAAAAAATATTTATAGAAACTATATCACATAAAATCATCCTGGGCACTATAGTGAGACACTGTCTCTACAAAAGTAAAATAAAATAATTATCCGGGCATGGTGGTATGCACCTATAGTCCCAGCTAACTGGGAGGCTGAGATGGAGGATCGCCTGAGCCTAGGAGGTCGAGGCTGTAGTAAACCATGATCATGCTACTGCATTTCAGCCTAGGTGACAGAGTGAGGCCCCGATTCAAAAAAAAGAAAGAAAGAAAAGAAACTATGACACACAAAGGATTATTATATTTATATTTTACATGGAACACTTGTCAGCTTGATAAGAACACTGAGACCTCTTAAGACAAACAGAAAGGGCAATTTTCAAAAGAAAGAACACACTTAGTACACGAGCATTTGGACAACTGTTCCCTCTTCATTAGTGATGAGCACAATGCGAATTAAAGAAAGCTATCATCTATCATCTCCAGAACTGGCAAGCAAGTGTGCCCACCCACTCCTGGCAAGAGTGGAAATCACCTCAACTATTTTGAAAAGCAACTTGGTGATACGTTCCGAAAGCAGGTATATTTGTGATTTCCATCTCTTATTTGTCCCAGTAATTTTATGTCTGGTGAACGATCTCAAGTACATGATTTTAAATGTCAGAGAAAGTTTTCTGTACTAAGTTGTCCACTTATAATAGCAAAACATGGAAAACAACCTACATGTCCAACAATAGAGGAATGCTTAAATAAATTATGATCCTTCTACTTGGTGAATTATTATCAAATTCTACAAAATGCTTCTTACAAAGGACACATAATGACACTGAAACATGCTTGCTGTGCAAGTAACAAAAAGAAATACCAATGTATAGATGCAGCACGATTAGAACGCTGGAAAACGTTGGGGGGAAAAAAGACCAGAGACATATTTCTGAATATATCATATTTCTGGAAATAAGTTATCAAGTCAGATGTTCAACATTTAAATGCACTCATGTATTTTGGGGCAGATCTTGGTTGGCAGGTCTCTGAACTGTGCCGGTGGCAGAAATGTCAACGTGCACCTCATCCTAACACTGAGGATGATCCTGGGATCGGGCTTCAGGAGAGCTCTTCCTCCTCCTCACTCCATTTGTCATTTTCATTTCCTCAACATTTGGTATTTTATTTGTGAAAATTAAATATGAAGGGAGAGAAACTTCATCATGCTGTAACACTTGCTCTCAGGAGATAGAGAACTGTCTAAACGACCGTGATTCATAAACACGCACAGCGGCAGGTGCTTGTATTCCTCACGACGTAAGTTAGGTGATATTCTTCCTCTTTTCTTGAAACTAGGAGAGTTTGGGGAAAGGGGCCACTGTAACAGCCCCACGGAAGAGAAGGGAGGCAAAGAGACCGACTGCAATATTAATGCAAATGGGGTTAAAAATGGAACTTTTTGACAACTGCGTCTATGGCGACTGTTTGGAGACTGTGCCAAGTTCTTCAATTCTGTTTCCAAGGAAGTGGGAGTGATACTCTATAATCGCACTTTCCAGAAATGAGAGTTTAGTGACAAACTTGAAAGCTGGCACAGAAGGCATGTGCTTTAAATCTGTCTTCCTTCCTAGCATCAAGCACAAAATAGATTGAGCCATCGAATGCAGATTGCAGAATTTCAACTCTTATCTTGGAAATGAAGATTAGCTTGAAACAGATGCCAATAAAACAGATCAAGAAAGCTAGCAGTAAAATGAGAATAGTTATGCTCGTAGGAAAAAAGACATGTATAAAAGAGCCACTGGAAGGAAATCAAGAATCTGTGGAAATTTTATGATGAAAAGGAGGAAAAAACAGTCACACAGGAGAGACTAATTTCTTCCTCTTTTAACCAATTATTAAACATTTTACTGAGTATGCACAGCTGAAAACAGTTGATTAAAATTATACGAGCTCTTGATTTAAACAAGGCTCAGGCTTGCGTGCACTTTCATTGGTTCAATCATTCAACAACTACTTGTTAATCATGTTCTAAGCATTGAGCCCTTGGGGGAGAGGGCTGAGACTCAGCCCTGGACTTGCAAAGGCAATCCCAGTTCTTAAGTGATCAGTTCTAAACACAATGTCTCTTGTCATCTATCCCTCTGTAATATTTCATAGAGATAACAAAACTCTTGTCCAGTCTGCCACCTGAACATGTTCCCTAGAAAACAAGGGTCTGAAGCAAAGCTCATGAGCTGAGGCTTTATTGGGAGGTACAACTCCAGGGTCACAAGAGTGGGGGGTAGGGGGAGGAAGGAAATGGGGGAGACAAACATAAGATGCTGTGCTCCAAGCTGCCTGCAGCTTCACAACACAGGGTGGCTGCTTGGCCAGGGGCATCTTGCAAACAGGTCTGTGGGACCAATGTGACTTAGACTGTCAGGAAGGGTGTAAGCTTCATCTCCTGCCTCTCACTGGGCAAACCTTCTGGGTTGTGTCACCTGCCCCCTCTAGATGCTGGGGAGGCCAGATGCCAAGCCTTTTCCGGAAGTGAAAAGAAAAGCCACAGCCTCACCAGGGCCTGCTGGGTCTGACCTGACTCCCGGTGCCTCTGTAGCTCCTTCTGGGGTAGGAATAACCGTGGTCATGCCAAAGTCCAGCCTTCATCTCAAGGGTGGCTGGGGGAGCCGAGGAGGGTTGAGCAGACCTCTCCACAGGGCAAGAGGCAAGGTGTGAGGACTGAGCCAATCCAGGAAGACACAAAACAGGGCCAGTGTGACATTTATGGAGTAAAATGTAATCAAAACACATGCTTCAAGGTACAAAGCAAGAACTGTCATAAGTAATGTTTGAAAAGAACCTACTTCCCTGGGTTTTCTTTAGAGTTCCATTCAAGTGAGCATAGCACCTTTGTGAGGCAGTATATAAAACAGTACAAGGCAAAACTGCAGAATTTGGTATGTAACTGACACGTGTAATTGGATCCAGGGAAGCTTAATACCAAGACATATTTATTGGTGCCTTTGATGTCACCAGTACGACGAACAAAAATAGATCATACACCTGAAAACTTTAAGATTCCTCATACAGGATTTATTCATATAAAACCTTCCTACACTTGAACCTCCTCCAGACCCAGTGAGGTGGATACTATTATTCCCACCACGTAAGTGCAGAAATGGAGACAGAGAGGTTCCATGACCAGGCCAGCAAAGTGGCCAGTCGAACTCAGACCACAGCTTCCAGATGCTCTGCTCTGGCTTCACCCAAAACACCACCCAACATCCGAATTCACACAGTGACTCCAGTGTCTGCAGCAGGCCGGTCTCCTCCCACCACCCTCCTGCAGCCCTTAGTCAAATCTACTGGAACGGGGCCAGGTTGATCTTCTTCACTTACCTGTGCCCCTATAGTTTGCTCAGCCTGTTTTGGCAAAAGCACTGCAGTTCTGACTGGATCTCTTTGATTATGCCCCAGTTTCCACTTTCAGGTTTGTGGGAAGGAAAGCACCAGAGATGGGATTCCAAGGAAGTGAGCAGGTGGAGTCAGGTGCACTGGGCTGAGCTCCAAAGAAAGTCAAGCCCTGTGGGAACTTCTGAAAAGGCTCTGACCTGGGAAACGTGCCCACATGCATACGAAAGCCCTGAGAAGCCAATGCAATTCTTGACTTATTATTTCTATCCAGTAGTTTCTAAACAAAGTTTTTGGTTCGCAAATTTTTGTTTGTTTTGCTTGAAAAAAGAATGCTGCTTTGAAGAAGAGAGTAAGAATAGAAATGTGCCCACTGAGTTCAAGAGTTGAGAGTTTTCCGTTTGGGCCAGTTAGCTGAATGGCAACTGAACTTGCCGTCAGCGTGGCAACTCTGGATTCTGCTGTTTCCAAATTCCTGGGTTCTCCAGAGGTCACAGCCAGTTTGATCTTCCTCAAAGGCACTGAGGCATGTCTCTACCAGGTACTCTGAGCTGGAAATTTCCCAGAGGGCAAATGGACCAGTTTCTAAAGGTTGTGGTAAAACCTACACTTGCAGCAGCAGGTGGTAAGATGGGAGAAAAGGAATCTGAACTTCCATGACAACCTACTACAGGTTGCACAAGACATGTTTACGCCCACTGGGTGCTCACAACATGCTTATGAGGGAGTTACTATTCACAAGGTCTCCCAGCCAGTAATTCGTGGAGCAAACATTGGGATTCAGGCCTCCTTTCTGCCTCTACATTCATGTCTATTCCACCAAATCACACTGTGGTCCCAAGTACAGATGGCCACACACATTCTGGTATTTGCAATCCCTGGAATTTTTTCTTGTTGGTTTTCTATCATGATATTTACCTGTGTTTTAATTTATATTTTATTTGATTACTACAAAAGTTAACTATCTTTTGTTTACTGGCTATTTGTATTTTTTCTTTATGAATTAATTGCTTTTCAGGCTTTTTGCCTATTTTTCTAGTGAGGCACTTTAAGTCTTTCTTAGTGATTTGTAAGCACTCTTTTACATATTAAGGCTATAACACAGTATAATACTCTCTGTGTAATCATCTAAACTTGGGGGTTGAGATATTAGAGAAAATGAAAGTGTGCACCTGTATATTTGAATTTTTATTCCAAATGTTTTAATTTCCCCCAATAGAAAACTAACTTTTTAAATATTGAGAATTCAAGTGATGACTATTTACTACTCATTAGCAAGATTTAGTCAGAAAAATAATTTGATTTATTAAACAAGCAGTTAAACCAATGGCAATTGGACCTTCAGTTCTCTAAGTGGGTCCTGGAAAGAAAGAAATGAATGAAAAAAAAGCCCCTGACTGCAATGTATAGTCCTAGGGGAGGGACCAAGTCTCTATTTAGAGGGGCTGACTCTACAGGATAAAGAGGATTTGGAGGCATGGGGAGTAGGGCTCTTTGTAAGGTCTGAACCTTGCTTACACACTGAGTGCATGCCCCTTAAAGTATACTCATCCTAAAAGAAAGACAGTCCTCTACTATTTGATTCCTAATATGTGGTGGTGCACTGGAGTTGGCCAGCATTGCTTAATGGAACCAACCAGTAACATTTCACGAATAACATTTGTGAGCTGGTTGTTAAACACACCCTTTATTGAATATCAAATTATGTAAGATTACATTTACACAAGATATATTGAAAAGAAGGGTAACGAATGCTAAAAAGTCATCCCTTCCTCATTATTTGACCATATTTCATTATTATCTAAGCTCTAGGGTGACTTACATCTGTTCTATCCACACAGTGGAAACACTACCTGATGGTGGCCACGGGGCCTCTCTTCTGGTCTACTTTCGCTGATGTCATGTTGGCAGCTTGAAACTGGCCATGGTGGGAATACTTCCACACAGAAATTGACAAATGTTACAAATAAGCACTAGATCTACTGTTGCTTTTCTAGACTTAAGAAAGGCTCAGCCTGTAATCCCACGCCTTTGGGAGGCTGAGGTGAGTGGATTGCCTGAGCCCGTGGGTTCGAGACCCGCCTGGGCAGCGAGACCTCATCTCTACAATAAATAAAAAAATCAGCCGGGCGTGGTAGCACATGCCTGTAATTCCGGCTACTCGGAAGGCTGAGGCGGAAGGATTGCCGGAGCCCAGCAGGTCAAGGCTGCGGTGGCCGGGAGCGGCCACTGCACTCCAGTCTGGGTGACAGTGAGACTCCAACTCAAAAAAAAAAAAAAAGAAAGTGATGGAGAAAGTGTTAATAATGCAGATTCAACTTTGAAGTGCATTTTATCTGTAACTATTACATTTTGAACTGCATCAACAACAGAGGAAATTTCTTCCTGTATTTGAAAATTATTATTCAATTTTGTGAAGATGTGGCTCACATCACTGATGAATGTATAAAACTCTGATCTATGTCTTTCTTGTTTCTCTAACAAAGCTATTACCTGATGTTTATATTGGCATGGCAACAGTTCACCAATTATAACTGTAGGTTGGTTATGGATACAAGAGTTTGGCAAAGGTCAAAATAATTCTCTGAAAATCAACCGGTCATATAAAATTTACAATATGAGCAGTGTATATTTTATTATTTGTAAATTGTTTGCTATTCATTTTTATCAGCAAAATTTACAATCATCTTAAGTGCTGCATCTATATTTATATCTATGCATAATCCCTCCCAGAGCACTGATTGGCAAACATTTACCACTGCACAGGGTAATATACAGGATCATGGATTGGAAGAGGGTACGGGAGGGGACACCTCTGAGAATACTCAAGTGAACAGCCCTCTTAATTATCAAGAAACAGAAGCCTCAGTTCAACTGCAATTCGTATAAAGCGTAGGAAGCAGCAAAACATGGCCACAGACTTGCTGCCTGTTTCTGTAAAGTAATGTCAGGCAGGACACAGCAGGCCCACTCATTTACACACTTTCCATGGTTGTTTTGCAGTATAATAGCAGAGCTAAGTCACTTCCAGAGACCAGAAAGCCTGAGGTAGTGACTATCTGGGCCTTTACAGAAAAAGTTTGCCAACTCCTGGGCTAGAGAGAAATGAAAAAGGCCATCTGTGATTGACTTGAGTTTGTTCAAAATATTTAGTAAGTTTTTTTCTAATTTTAATTTTGTGATATTTTCTGCCAAACAGAAGTTTCTAATTTTATGTGTATGTAACCATCAAAATAATTATTTCCTTTCTGAGTGGTAAGGTGATTTCCAACAGCTCCTATTCCTCACTTCATTCGCTCCCCACCGATTGATTGCTATGCTCAGTCTATCTCTACGGCTCTATTTATGAACTGTCCAGACTATTCCCTTGATTCATCTGTTTATTCTAGCACCAGAGCCATGCCACTTTAATTATTGTAGTTCAAAAATATGTTTAAACATTTGCATTTAATTTTTTTTTTAAATGATAGATTTGTGAAGAGCAGATGTCTCAATGATATTGAATCCTCCCATCTAGGAACACAGTACATAGGAAAAACCCTTAAAAATCAATACGCATCTACTCCAGGTGCCTATTGTGTTTCGAATGCTCTGTGGGTTAAAAACATAAAGGCCAGTGCCCACATCTGCTGGTCAAAGCAATTCTCAGAAGTCCCGCTGCTCTCTTGGGTCCCAGTCAGCTACAGCAGCCTCTAAGGACACACTTCCCAGGACTCCTGACCCTAGCACCCAGCAGAGGCTCCCAGTTTTTAATGCTTCATTTCATTTTTACCTTTTAATTACAGCACTTTAAATAAAAAACCCAACCAGAAATATCCTAACACATGAAAGAACACTGGCCACAGGGCCAAAGAGAATGCATCAACTAAGGGCTGTCTGTGTTGTTGTATGTGTGCTGGAGTACTTGTCATGCTAGGATGAGGGTGGGCCCTGGCACCAAAAGGTGGGCCCTGAGTTCAGGCTCTACCCCTGCCAGGTGGGTGAGCTCAGTCAGGCTCCTGGGGGGAGCTCAGGCTCTGCTCCCCTTTTCACAAAAGGAGGGTACAAACACTCACAAAAAGGCTGTTGGGAGGAGTCATTTAACCTTAAACATGCAAACACTTCCCAGGCACTGTCTCATTTAATCCTCCCTGCAATCCTGTGCAGAGGTGGGACCCAAGGCTTGGAGCATGGAAATGACCCGTCCAGGATGCTGCTGGTGAGTGGCAGAATATGGATCTGATTGGCAGGTGATGCCAGAGCTGAACCTCTATGCTAACACCAGGTCTTTAAAAACAAGCAAATGCAATAAGTTAAACAAAATTTAGCCAGGTGGCAAGCGCCTATAGTTCCAGCTACTTGGAAGGCTGAGGTGGAAGCATTGCCTAAATCCAGGAGGTCAAGGCTGCAGTGGCCGTGAGCATGCCACTGCACTCCAGCCTGGTTGACAGAGTGAGATTCCAACTCAAAAAAACCAACTAACAAACAAAAAAAACCCCAAACAAGCAAACGTACACCCACACACACAGGCATACCCACACATACATGTGCGCACACACACATGCAAACACACACCCACACGTATACACATGCCCACACATACATGGGTACACACACAAAACAAGCAGATGTACACCCATACACATAGGCATGCCCATACATGTGCCACACACAAAACAAGCCAATGTACATCCACACATATACCTGCCCACACATACATGTGCACACACAAAACAAGCATGTGTATACACATAGATGCCCACACATATATGTGCACACACCCCAATAAATGAACACATGCATGCATATACATAATGCCCCACATATACATATACACACATTTACACATATACATGCATATTCATGTATCCATACACAGATATGCATATACCCACATGCACACATACACACATATACGTAATACTCTCCCACATGCATACACATATAGATACACACATACATACATATCCACACACCCAACTCCCACATATATAGCACATATTCACATGCATTGTCTGGAGGGCCTTAGTCAAACATAAAGACGATGGTTCTCTGAGGGCACATATTGGAGCATTTTCCCTCACATATATGGAGAACTGAAGTGTGTTTGCTGTAAAGTCATCAACTCTTTATGTTGTTATATTTAATATGACCTCTTTGGAAGAAATGTTTCCCATACATGTGTTTTTTAAACTTTTCATCATGGAAATTCTCAAATAAATACAAATGGAGAAAACAGCATAATGGGTCCCATGTTCTCGTCACATAATCCCAAAGGTCATCACTTTTCTGGTCTTGCTTCATCCATCCCCTCCTGACTGCCCCACTCCCCGACTCACACCCCTGAAGAATCTTAAAGCAAATCCTAGGCATCGCAGACACATTTTACTTGTAAGTACTATGGTACGAATCACTAGCAATAAGCACTTTTTTCATAAACCTTAATTACCTATTATCATCTATTCAAGACTCCCTGATTCTACACTGATTGATAACAATAAGATAAAATAGCATCTAGTGCCCAATGGAGAACACATCGGCGCTAATTATCACCTTATTCCTCTCTTATTCTTTTGATAAATTTGACGGCTTTCCTAGATTGGTAGGAAACTGGAAACAATGCTGTTGAAACCCAGAAAAACACAGCATGTGTGGGTTGCTACTCCTTTGGAAACAGAAGAAAGATTAGAAAAAAAAGAAAAATTTCAATCAGGGAGAAAGTGAATTCTCAGAGTTCAAGAGAATGACAGAATTTTTTAAAGAGCCATCAATTGTCTCCGACAGTCTATTTATTACTATGTGAATACCAAGTATGTAAAATGAAACCCTTTGGAGCCATGAAATAAGATACATGATATCAATTATAGAAAGAAGACTGGAAAGCATGCTTGATTATTTTTCCATTTAAACGTCAATGGCTCACAACTCTCCCTGGCAGGGGAAGGTGGTGGGAGGTACCCTGGCTGCATAGGTGGGCTCCTGGCTACCAAGGGAGGGCCAGAGGGCCAGGTCCTATCAGCAAGGAGAGAGCAGCCATACCCCTGCTTGAGCTCCCTGCAGGGCACTAAGCTATGCCCTCGAGGTAGGAGCAGAAGTGGAGAACAAGGTGCACACCTCACTCCTGGGCCTCCCCAGCAGACCTGGCCTGTGGTAGGTGCAGACAAGGTACATTTATGCCCAACCTATGGGACAAGCACTAAAGATGTCCCTTAGTGCTGCACAAAGCCAAGCCCAATTTCTGGTGAGTACTTCATGTGTATCAGGGGTACCCACAGGAGCCCCAGGTCACGAGGAGGTGCAGGACCCTTCCCGTGCCCGAGGGTGCTGAGTGGGAAGTACACCTGGGCAGGGAGGCTGGCCTGAACTTGGCAGTGCACAGGCTCTGCCCTGTGACCCAGGTGCAGCCACCAATGTGGGCTTTGAGATGAGGCAGCGGGATGGGGTGGCCCCTCCCTTCCATTTCTTGGTCTTGGTCATTACTTCTGCACAGCCCCAGCTTACAGGAGAGGGGGCCCAATGCTGAGGCCAAAGAGACAGGAGACGTGGGGAAATGACATGTTCAGGATTTGGTGCCCACACTTAAAATTTGGGGCATGCTGGATGGAAACTCTCTAAAATGCAGCCAAAATTCTCTGAAGGATGTTCTGCGGAATGGGCCCCGACCCCGCCCTGACCACTGTCCCCAGCTCTCATCTCTGGCGTCACAGCTACTGAATGGTGCTGGCATGGCCCGTAAGCTCACCCCCTTCCCACGCCTACACACAAGAGGACCACAGAACACCTTGCACCGCAAGGTCTGGCACTTGGGCAGAGTTCAAGAAAGGGATGCTGAATACAGGAGTGGGGGAAAAGCTGCCTGCAGACATAGCAAGGTGGTGGCACAGGACTGTGCCTGATTCCATTCCTCACATCTCTTAGAGGACAGTGACCCTGAGAGAAGGCATGCTCTCCCCTCTGCCTGGGAACTGCAGAGGAAAATGAATGGCTAATCTGTTACTCAATTTTTAAACATGGTTTTAAAACTAATTACTCAAACTGAGTTCAATCTGACAGGAGGTGAGAATTATTTGAGCTCACGTATCATTTAGATCACTTAATTACTTCATAAACTCTGGGTCTTAGTCTGGATTTTAAAGTACTTTTACACAACACACCATTGGAGCTGAGGTTTTTTTTTTTTTTTTAAGCAATTTAGTTGCAGAGATTTGAAGGAGATTGAAATGAATAGCACAGAAACAAGCCCCTCACCCCAAGCCAGATTCTCAGAGCCCTGTAAAAAACCCTGTGTGCACTGCACTGTCCCTGGCATTGAGGTTGGCCCACTTATGGCCACCCTTACAAGACAACCAGGGAGTGAAAGATCATGCCCACTTGGGACCAATTCATACCTCGGTGCCAATGATGCCGACCGGGGTTGGTCCTGACAATGCTGACCAGGCCCACATTTTCCTTGGCTTCAGAGCTCTGAACCTAGGTCATCTGGTGTCACCTTTCAGGTCCCCGACAGACACCATCAGGCTGACCCGAGCATTTCAGGGCTGGCAGACTGGCTGTAAGAGGGTCTTCCCTCTCTCCTTGTTGTATGACACCTGCATATACAATAGTGTCACCATGCGCAGGCAGGGTTGGGCTCCCTCTTCACCCACACGCTGAGAAGCGTCTTGCTGGTGGCTGTCTAACCCACCTGGAAAGCCTCTCAGCACACTCTCGTGGCTAGGTCTCTGTGAACAATACCTACTCTAGGATTCAGGTTTATGGGCACATCATAGCTAATACCTTTGTGATCTTTCAGTAGACACAGCACTTTTTTCTTTTGAGGCAGGGTCTATGTTGCCTAGGCTAGTCTCGAACTCCTGGGCTCAAGCGATCCTCCTGCTTTGGCCTCCTGAGTAACCGGAATTACAGAGCAAGCCACCATGCCCAGTAGCACTTTGGTCTTATAGTATCTGTTCACCCTTACTGCTCGGTGGTGTTTCTGACACTCTGACGGTTTATAGAAATCATCTTAGATGCTCCTCTATGCCTCAATGTCCCCTTTTTACTGAAGCCCTGCCTGGCTGCACCAACACCTGTTGCAGACATAATATCATCCTCCCTGAGGAGGCTGGCCCTTTCCTCCTGTCAGTCTAGCCAAGAAGCCCCCTGCTTCTGCTCTGCACTGAAGGAAGGCCCCCAGACCTGCCCTTGGGAGGAAGAGAGCTGAGGTAGTTCATCACCGAGGACCAAGTCTTGGCCTGACACCCCACCCCTATTTGCCCTCCAGGTCAGATGGGGGAGCCCTGTTGCTTCACAGGTGAGCTCCGCTATTGTCCAGTCCACAGCCTGGAGAGCAAGGCCAGCCCTGGGGAGTCCCAGACTCAGGGGTAGACCTAGTGAGGCAGGTCATCCGTGGGCATGCCTGTCACTTCATCTAGCAAAGCTCTGTGGGTCAGCTTCCTCTCATAATGGACTATATGTTCTGTCCTACTAAGGTGTAAAACTAAGTGACACAGGAGAGGTTATGAAAATGTGGCAGGCCTTAAGCAGACCCATCTCCATGAACCCTTTCTTGCTCCTTTCAGTCGGAAATCACTGCTTGTTCTGCTGAGTTCCAGGGCACTCCTCCTAGTCTTTCATGGCTCTTGAGGCCTTGTGTGTGCATGGTGCTCTTGGGTCCCTCAAATGGAAACGTTCTGGATTAGCCTATGAGCTCCCATCCCGGCTTGAAGTCTAGCACATGGCAGGACCTCTGCATGAATACATGCCTGCTGGGACATGCACACTCTCCTGTTTTGATGTGGCAGGAACACCCAGCAGAGGAGTTATTCACTTGGAGGCTGAAGAGGGCTTATCCCATGCGGGTCTCAAAAGCACAAGGCCCACAGACCAGCCCAGAAAGAGACACCTGGCCTTTACTGGAGCCCCTCTGTCCTCATTTTGGCCTCTGTTCCATCACTCTCCACCCCCATGCCCCAAGAGGACCCAGCTGCCATAGTGGACAACAAGCACAGAGACTGACCCTCCAGAGGTGAGAATCACAGCAGGGCATGGAAGGGAGACTCGGTGTGACTGCAGAGTCCCACGGGAGGCCCACGTGGATTTCCACTATGGATAGATGCTGATGGGACCCAGGCCGGTTGCAGCTGTGCTCAGGGAGGACTCTGGGCATGTGGCTGAAAGAAAGGAACCGGTCCTCATGGCACACAACAGTGAGGGCTTGTCATGTGTCAGTGGTGGCAAGATACTTGCCTCTTGCCTGTACTTGCCATTTCTGGTAAATACAACATTCAGGAGTGGAGGCTCTCTGCAGGGTAAAATTTGCACGGGATAAATTGACCCCAGACACTGGTGCAGGAATGTGCAGACTCTCTGTGACAACACTGGAGAACACGTCCTCGCTCTACAAATTCCAGTAAGTCACAGAAGGTCAGAGGTAAAAGGTACCAGGTGTTTATTCTGCTCCTGTCCAATGTTCTGGAAACAAAGATCCAGTCCTTCCTTCCTCCCATCCTTCCTTCTTTCCCTCCTTCTCCCTCTCCTTCTTTTTTTTTTTTTTTTTTTTTTTTATGACAAGGTCTCACTCTGCAGTGATATGATCGCAGCTCACTGCTGCCTTGAACTCCTGTATTCAAAAAATCCTCCCACCTCAACCTCCCGAGTAGCTGGGATTACAGGCACACGCCACCACGCCTGGCTAATTTTTTTTGTAGAGACAAGGTCTCACTATGTTGCACAGACTGGTCTCAAACTCCTGATCTCAAGTGATCCTCCTGCCTTGACCTCCCAAAGTGTTGAGATTATAGACATAAGCTACTGTGCCTGGCCAGATCCAGTTCTAATAATGCTCAGTGATGGAGATTGGTCCGTGTCAGGACTTAATTTGAGTTCACCCTTGGGAAGTATCCTTGTATCCACTAATCCTGCATCCTCTGTAGCACACAGAGCATCTAGTGTCCAGGGAAGGCCTCAGGAAAGAGATGTTTGAGTAAAGCTCAAAGAAGATGAGGGAGTGAGTGGTGATTACAGATGGTTCCATCTGGACTAATTAATTCCCCTACATCTATTGTCTGTCTATCATAAACCATGCTGCAGGAAGCTCTGAGGGTCCAGAGGAGCCAAAGGAAGGATGCAGACAGCAAACCTGCCAGTGTTGAAGCTGAGGCCAGAGCTACTGAGTACTGTGCAGCCTGAAAGCCAGGAGCTGACCTGGCCGCACCTGGCTGGGAAGGAAGGGGTGTGGGAAGATGCAGGGCATGTGGGCCTGTGCTACGCGCCACAACCCCAACGCTTGCTCAACACCTGTGTGCAGGAGGCTCCAAACTCGCGTCCATTGTTATTATGTAAATAGAACTCCTTCCATTGCACATGTACCCTGAAGGGCTGATGATACTTAATGCACTTGACCTTTCTCTGACCTCCAGGTGTGCATCTCTACCTGGACTTGTTACAGTTGTCTTCAGTGTAACCCACCCAAACAGAGATCCTGACCTTCTCTCCAGCATCCCCTCCCTCTGAAATTCTCCAGATCCAGGAAATGGTGACTCCATTCTTCCACTGCACAGGACGAAAGCTCTGGAATCATCCACCCCCCCCTCCTCTCATAGCCCCCATGTGATCTGTCAGCAAACCTCTCAGATCATCTTTTGGAATCTGCCTCCACCGCTTCTGCCCCTGTCAGAGTCACCTTCATCTGATACTGCAGTGACCTCCTAACCGACCTCCTTGCCTCTGTCCCTCTCCACACCCACTTCCATCTGTTCTAAGCTGTCTATAAGCCTATTAACATGGAAGTTTAGATCACCTCTCTCTTCTGCTTAAAATCGCACAGTAGTTTTCCACCAAGTCTTTGTGAAGGCCTGCAAAGCACAGTGCCATCTGGTCACCCATTCCCTCAGTGAAAGATTCCTGTCCAGTCTACTACTATCTTGGCCTCCACCTGCAGCCTTGAGGGCCTCTCTACTGTGCCTGGAACACACGCGACACGCTCCTGTCCCAGGACTTTTGCACCTGCTGAACCCTCTACCTGAAATACCCTTTCCCCAGGGGTCTGCATTGCTCTCTCCCTCATCTTCTTTGACCTTTTCTCAAATGTCCCTTTTGCAAGGCCTTCCCTGGACACCCCGAATGTCCTAGCCACCTTTCCCTGCTTTACTTTTCTCCTTAGAGCTTCTCATCATCTAACGATGACAACTTCCTGCTTGGTGACCTTATCTCATGACCTGCTCCACCCTCTAGGATGTAGGCTTAGCGTCTGTTTCATTTCACTTTCTCCCCAGTACTCAGAGCCTGGTCAATGCTCAGTAACTAGCTGGTGAATGAAGGCTGCATTCTTAGGGAGGAGCATTGGTCTTTGAAAACACGGATAAATTCCACTTCTCATGTTTTAAGATTTTTGTATTCCTATTTACATTTGCCTGTTCTTTCTTCTTTCTTTCCTTTATTTTATTTTTTTTCTTTTTGAGTTGGAATCTCACTCTGTCGTCCAGACTGGAGTGCAGTGGCATGTTCCCGGCCACTGCAGCTTCAACCTGAGGCTGAAGAATCAAATCTTTTTTAAGCTTTTAAAAGTTAACATGTTTTTTACCCCAACTCTTAGCCATTCCCTTGGGCAGTGCAATATTCAGCAACTTCAGCAACTGCCTGTGATTGTTCTTGACTAATTCTCTTTCCACACTCTGTGAGGCTACTTGCAATGGGAGAGCTCTGAGTCAGGACAAATAAAGACAGCCTTGCAAGTAGGGTCTTCCAAGGAAATACAGACAGGTCAGATAACGAGAGTTCTGGGAACAAGGCTTTGAAGGAGCTCCAACCCCTCTCTGATCCCTCCAGTGGTTTCTCGCATGGCTAATTTTTGATTTATTGTAGAGATGAGGTCTCGCCAAGTGCCCGGGTGGGTCTCCAACCAGCAGGCTCAGGCAATCCACTCACCTCAGCCTCCCAAAGTGCTGGGATTATAGGCTGAGTCACTGAGCCTGGCCTCCTTTTTTTTTTTTTGCATATTGATCAATTTTTCTTTACTCTTATTTTCCTCTTGTGATTTGGAAGGTCTGCATCTTGTTGTATATCCTGGTTATCTCTATATTATAAAAAGATATTTGGGTTTATATGTCTGTCAAGGAGACATAATCTATTTCTTACCACCATGCCCCTGTGTAAAATGAGACTCTTAGCACATCTGTGTTCCTCCCCTTTCTCCTCCCTAACCTCTGTATTTCTGTCTTTGTCCCTCCCAGGGAGAATGGGTAGGACATTTGCCACAAATATTCAGATAAGTCCTCTCTATGAGGCCAGGTCTGAGCTGCAGCCCTGAAAGCCCTGGGGATAGCACCCCCAGTAGGGGGGAGCAGATGCAAAGGCCTCGGGGTGGATAAGACCAAGCATGTTCTGGGAACTAAAGGGAGGTTCGTGTGATGAGGTAGAGGAAATGGGACATGGTAGAGAGAGCTAGCAGGATTTGTAGGTAGGCCAAGAGAGTTCAATTTTGCTCTAAGAGCCTTGGGAGATCATGAACACGGTTAACAGGTTGCATCACCATCTGAATTATTATTATTATTATTTTCTCAAATTCCAGGCTCAGCCTCTCAAGTAGCTGGGACTACAGGCGTGTGCCAACATGACTGGCTAGTTTTTTTTTTTTATTTTTATAGAGACAAGGTCTTGCTATGTTGCCCAGGCTTGCCTCGAACTCCTGGGCTCAAGTAATTCTCCCCACTTCGGCCTTCCCAAGTGCTGGGATTATAAGCATGAACCACCATGGCTGGTCCTGAATTACAGTTTTAGAAAATAATTGGATGCTGTGTGGCAAGTGGCTCTAGCTGGTGGGGTGGGGGGAGGCAGTGGAGCAGGAAGTGAGAGACAGTAGTGGACTGAGAAATGTGAGGCAATGAGCAGACTGAGATATATTCTAGGGGCAGAAAGAAAAGAATTGAAGGTTGACTCCCCGGTTTTAGTTGAACAACTGAGCACATGGTGAAGTTATTTATTTATTTTTTTTGAGTTGGAGTCTCACTCTGTCGCCCAGACTGGAGTGCAGTGGCCACTCCCGGCCACCGCAGCCTCGACCTGCTGGGCTCCGGCGATCCTTCCGCCTCAGCCTTCCGAGTAGCCGGAATTACAGGCGCGCGCCACCATGCCCGGCTAATATTTTGATTTATTGTAGAGATGAGGTCTCGCCTGCCCAGGCGGGTCTTGAACCCGCAGGCTTAGGCAATCCACTCATCTCAGCCTCCCAAAGGCGTGGGATTACAGGCTGAGCCACTGAACCCGGCTTGGTGAAGTTATTTACAATCATGGGGGAAACAGGAGAAGCGGTTTGGGAATTCTGTCTGAGACGTATGAGTATGAGCCTGTTAGACCAATGCACAGAAGATCCAACAGTTTCCAGAGATGCAGCCTCCAGACATGCTGCTGGATGAGATCCCTGTGTGGGAACGAAGACGGAGCAGAGGGCTTAGGAGCAGGCACAGGGGTGTGGGGAGAGGGATTGGCCAAGGAGACCCAAAGAAGCAGCCTGTGAGGGGGAGAGCCTGTAGGTGGGACATTGCTGCAGACTTGTGAGGAGGGCACTTTGGGAAGGGGTGAGCTGCTGAGTTGCTGCATGCTGACCCTGCGCTCTGCACCCTGCCTGCATTCACTGATTTCTCCTCACCCACAATCCAATGATTTGGGCATTATCACCCCACTTTCCAGACAAGAAGACCAAGGCCCAGAAAGGCCGAGTGACTTGCCAAGGTCATGGGGGTTGGAGCCAGCATCCACCTCCTGGTAATAGGGCTCCCAAGGCTACAATCTACTACTACACCATGTAGTTCCCAGAAAGGGGGCTTAGCTTGGTAGGCCACAGACTCTGGGTTTAATGGCCTGATGAGGACAAAGATAGGACCACTGGCTTGGGCAACATGGCGACTCTGGGGGACCCCGACAAGCCCCAACTTTGGTGCAGTGGATGGGAACAGGCTGAGGAGTGAGCAGGAGACATCCATGGCAGGCAGCTTGTTCTGCTGGCTTCACCATAAGGCAGAGAAGTGGGTGGCAGCTCGAGGGGATGGGACTCAAGGGAGACTCCAGTGCACGTGTGTGAGCCAGGAAGGGAAAAGGGAAGAACGATGTGTGAAAAAGATGGCTACTCACAGCCCCATGGGGATCGGCCCTGTCCCCTTAATGCTGTCCTGGGACACAGGTGGAACTTGTTATATTCTGCTCATGACACAGAGTAAAGATCCCAGGGCTATGGTGTGGGGACACAGGGCTGTAGCTACCAGACTCCCTGTGCTCCCCTGCACACAGTGCCAGCCTTCCAGGCAAGCAGGCAAGAACTCTGCCCTGTGCCCACGGGGCAGTGAATGCTTGAGGATGCAGCTGGCATGAGAAGTTGCCTCAACTCTTAACAGTAGGTTGAGATACGATGGAGTTTGAAAAAAAGAATTTAGGAATGTCTCCTTTTAAAATTTGTATATTTTAGATCATTTCAATTTTTATATTTTTGCATTTTCAGAATTTATTATAGCAACGTTTTCTTACAATAGTTATTTATTATTTTAAAGCCAGAAAAAAATGTAATTTGGGGAGGCAGGAAATCCCTGTTGATGACTTGATCACTTAAAGTCCATTTTCTGCATAAGGCAAGTCAATTCTCTTCTTTTTTTCCTGGGTTAAAAAGTCCCTCTTGAAACTGTGTTTCATAATGAATTGGGAAAGAACCATGGCACGGGAAGGTTCTCACACACCCCTAGGGTGATCAAGAAGCAGAGTGTGTCTTTACAAAAAGGTACAGGGAACAACAGAACAGTGAAAGCAAACCTTGAGAAAACTTGCCTTCAGAAAAGCAAGCCTCAAGTACAGGCCATGAATTTACTATGACTTGGACAGAGATTGCAACAGAAAGAGTTTAGAGACCTTCATGGTGGACTACAAAATCAGACTTGCAGTCGGGCTCGGTGGCTCAGCCTGTAATCCCACGCCTTTGGGAGGCTGAGATGAGTGGATTACCTGAGCCTGCGGGTTCGAGACCTGCCTGGGCAACTTGGTGAGACCTCATCTCTACAATCAATCAAAAAATCAGCCGGGCATGGTAGCACATGCCTGCAATTCCGGCTACTTGGAAGGCTGAGGCAGAAGGATCACCGGAGCCCAGCAGGTCGAGGCTGCGGTGGCCGGGAGTGGCCACTGCACTCCAGTCTGGGCGACAGAGTGAGACTCCAACTCAAAAAAAAAAAAAAAAAAAAAATCAGACTTGCTGGTTATTCCAATTTTCTTTCTTGGTTGTAAACCCCATCATCTAGATCAGTGCCTGGCATTCAGTAGAGATCAGTTAAATAAATGATTGATTATTATCCAAAAGGAGTTAGAAAAGGGTATAAGAATTACCAGGGAAATGTACAATCTGAAAACAAAATTAAGAAAACCACTCCTCCATGTACGAGAGCATCAAAAAGAGTAAAATACTTAAAAACAACTTTAACCAGAGAAGTGAAAGACTTGAACACTAAAAAACTATTTTAAAAAATCACTGAATAAAGTTAAATAAAAGCTAAATAAATAAAAAAACATTCCATGTTCATGGATTGAAACACTATTGTTAAGGTGTTGGTATCTCCCAGAATGATCTACAGATTCAATTTCTATCAAAATCATAACTATTAAAAAAAAAAGCACAAGCTGATCCTAAAATTCATATGGAATTGCATGGGACCCAAAATAGTAAAAAAAAAAATCTTGAAAAAGGACAAAGTTGGAGGATTCACACTTTACGATTTCCAAAATTTACTACAAAGCTACAGTGATCAAAACAATGTGATGCTGACAAAGGGATGGATACATAGACCAATAGAACAGAATTGAGAGTCCAGAAATAAATCCCTAGAGATCCATGGCCAATTGAATTTTGAATTTTCTTTCTTTTTTTTTTGAGTTGGAGTCTCACTCTGTCGCCCAGACTGGAGTGCAGTGGCCACTCCCGGTCACCTCAGCCTGACCTGCTGGGCTCTGGTGAACCTTCTGCCTCAGCCTTCCAAGTAGCTGGAACTACAGCCGCGCGCTACCACGCCCGGCTAGTTTTTGATTTATTGTAGAGATGAGATCTCACCAAGTTGCCCAGGCGGGTCTCGAACCTGCGGGCTCAGGCAATCCACTCACCTCAGCCTCCCAAAGCGATTACAGGCTGAGCCACCGAGTCCAGCTCCAACTGAATTTTCAACAGGATTACCAAGATTATCCAAGGGGAAAAGAATAATTTTTCAACACATGGTGCTGGGATGATTGGATAGCCTCATGAAAAAGAATAAATTCGAATCCCTACCTAGTACCATACACAAAAATAAATCAAAGATCTACATATAAGAGCTAAAACTATAAAACTCTTAAAAAGAAACATAGGAGTAAATCTTTGTGACCTTGAGTTAGGCACCAGTTTCTTAAATATGACAAGCAACAAAAGAAAAAAAATAGATACATTGAACTTCATCAAAATTAAAACTTTTGTGTATCAAAGAACATCACAATGCAATTGAAAAAACAACCCACAGAATGGGAAAAAATATTTTCAAATCATGTACCTGATAAGTACTTCTACAACTCAACAACAAAAAGGCAAACAACTCAATTTTAAGAATGGGCAAAACCTGGATAAACATTTCCCCAAAGAAGATAAACAAATGAGCAATAAGCCCATTAAAAGATGCTCAACATCATTAGTCATCAGGGAAAATGCAAATAAAAACCACAAATACCACTTCACACTCACTAGAAGGATTATAATTTTAAAAATAAAAACAGAAAATAACAAGTGCTATTGAGGATGTGTAGAAATTGGACCCCTCATACGCTGCTGGTGGGAATGTAAAACAATGCAGCCAATGTGGAAAACAGTTTGGCTTTTCCTCAAAAAGCTACACATAGAGTTGCCATATGACCTGACATTTCCAATCTTAGGTATATAAGAGAAAGAAAAACATATGGTCCACACAAAAACTTGTACACAGATGCTCACGGTAGTACTATTTGCAACAGCTAAACAGTAGAAACAACCCAAATGTCCATCACGGATTAATGGACAAAAAAATGTGATATATCCATACAATGAAATACTGTTCAGCCATAAAAGGAATAAAGTTCTGATGCATACTACAACATGGATGAACCTTGAAAACATTATGCTAAGTAAAAGAAGCCAGACACCAAAGGCCATATATACTATGATTTCATTGATATGAGATGTCCAGAAGAGGTAAATCCATAGAAACAGTAAGTAGATTAGGGGTCACCAGGAACTGGGAGGAGAGGAGGGAATGGGGAGAGAGTGCTTAAAGATATGGAGTTTTCCTCTGGGGGAATGAAATGTTCTGTAATGAGATAGTGGTGATGGCTGCACAACACTGTGAGAGTACTAAAAGCTACTGAATTGTACACTTAAGATGGCTAAAATAGTGAATTTTATGGTGTGTGAATTTTACCTCTACAAAACAAAGAATCACCAGAGACACTGTCCTTAAGGTCCAAGAGTTAATCAAAGCATTGAAATGCAAAAGCTGTCATAAAATTCTTGAGAGCCACTGACCTTGCTTCTCCGGGTTGCGGACCTGGGATGGCATGTCTTGGATTTCCAAGGTCCACTGCCCTTCAGCCTTTTCTCCCCAACAGTGGACAGTCATGAATTCCCAGTTTGTAAATCCTTCATTGGAGAGATCCAGCAATCTGCAATTGGAGATGCAGTATCAGAAAAAGAGGGTCCTGGTACTGGCTGGCTGGGCAGACAGGCCAGCCCCATGGAGGACTCTCTTTGCATTGGAGGAATTATTCCCTAGGAGACAGTACAATCTAGCTGGAGTACAATCCCTGGGTAGCAGGGGTGAGAAGAGGAGAAAGGGGGCGTGACCTTTAGCCAATGCAAGGGCAAAGGGTGCAGGTAAAATGTTGACTATTCTTTCAAATTCTTACAGCAGAATATCTCCTTCTCCATCACCTCCCTGGACCTCCTTAACATTCTGAGAGGTGGGCAGGCCTCATATAGTCTAGTAGAAGATGGGGATTCCATCTGCAGTGGGCTCCTCTCTCCCCTCCTAACTTGTAGACAGAGATCCCAAGTGTACTGGTTTGCTGCAGGTCCAACCACCAGTAACCAGTTAAGCTGGGGGCATCCTGACTCCTCAGTCTACATTCTTTCTACCACCAGCAGGAGTTTATGAGGTCATCACTTTCCTGAAGAACCTGGGCCACCGCCTGTGCTTGCACACTGCTCTGCTGGGCTTCCCAAGAGCCTTTTACCATCAGCCTTGGGGCTGGTGCTAGGACCAGGAGCACGGCCCATGCCCCCAGCGCCTGGATGCACAAAAGCAGACAGAGAGAGCCTGGGCCATGTGACCCTTCCACTGAAGCCCAAAGGGTGTTCACAGAGGAAGCCTTTCCAAAACACTTGCGTGTGGGGTGAATGCAGCATCCACACCCGTCTTAGAGCCAGCTCTGTGCACTGTTCTCCAGAAGACACAAATGAGGAAAAATGGATTACTATTCAAACTTGCAGGGAAAATTCTGTTCCTCCATCTCCAGGGCTTAACTGGTTTCAATAGCCGCCTTTGGGGGAGCTGACGATGGCAGGCCTGGCTGCTTTTCAGTGTGGGTGGGAGGTACCCCCGGCAGGGGTAGGGGAGGAGGAGAGACGGAGGCTCCCGCACCTCCCAGCAGGTTCTGATGTGCCTCCCTTTGCCCTTCCAGACTGGAAAGTCTTTACCAACGGTTCCCACAGCCCCTGGGCCTTCAGCCTTGTATTTTTCAAGCAGAATCAAGAAACAACTAATCGATGCCCTCTCTCCTCCTCCACCCAGGGCCGTCTTCAGAAGGAACTCTCTCTCCTCCGGGGGGACAGACAATTCCAGGTTCTTTTCTCTTACTCGTTCTTTATAATCTAATTTCTTATCTCTATTTTGGAATAACAATTTTTTAAACATAAGGCTTTTTATTCCTCATCAGAAATTCAAATATGTAAGTTTTGCATGACGTAAGATTTGATTTCCAATCTGGGGGCTCTGTGAACACTCGATGTATGCAAATGTTTAAGGGAACATTCTTTGCATGGGGAATAGTGGGAGAAAATATCTAAGAAATGGCAAAGGTCAAGGCTGTTTTTTTTACACACAGAGCCAAGTTGAACCCGACACGCTAGGAAGACAACAAGGACAGACTGTCTTTCAAGTGCTGAGGTACTAAAGAAAGTCAACGCAGCCTTAGTTAAGAAATTTGGCAACCTGGAAAAGTGCCGAAGTAAGAAGGATGTGAAGAAAAGTGGAAGGTAATCCATCCTCAAATACAAACACTCTTGATATAATCGCAAAGTCTGCCTTAGAAAAAAACAAATTCCTGAGACTCAGGTGATGGCCGAGTAGCCTCAGAGCAGTTTTTTGAAGCCCTTGATGGCACAGGGACAGCACAACCTAGCAAAAGGGGTGGATCCCAATAAGCTGGCAGGACCGGCTCTCTTCTATACCAGGGGCTCACAGGCTAGACTGGAGCAGGAGGGACATGAGAAGGGCAGGAAAACAGGGCTGTGGGGGAGGGGAGGCTGGGGCTCTGGAAGGTTCTTGTGGGTTAGGTGGCCGGGCATACACAGACCACAAAGGGCATCCAGGTCCCTGCGTCAGGGACAATGCCAAGCATTTTTATCTATATTATCACATTTGCTTCTTGTAACATTCCTACTGTTTAACTGATGAGTGAGGTGATATTTTCAGAGGTGATGAAAAAAGAGAAGCGAAATGACTGGCTGCTGGGAGCCCAGCTGGGAAGTGAAGGAGCAGGGGTGTGGCCTGAGGTCTCCAAGGTCAGTGCTGCCCCACCTGCCTGCCACCTATTGCTCCAGGCTCCAAGCCTTACCACGGGCTCTCAGTCAAGCTGGGCCACCACCTGTGCCTGCACACCACTCTGCCGGGCTTCCCAAGAACCTTTTACCTTCAGACTTGGGGCTGGTGCCAGGACCAGGAGCATGGGGGCAGACTTGCCTATGTGCCCAGCTTGGTCCAGTGAGTGCAGAGAACATGGGTCTCAGTGTTGGAAAGCATCCCACTTTCCAAGAAATGCTAGAAATGAGAACTTTAAGAGGAAATCTCTGAAACTAAGGAAAGCAAGTAAACAAACACTAGGAGCACATCAGCATCAGGCTGCAGCATGCCTGCTGGCACCCTGAACTGCTCACACCTGTGTTGGCCACCCACAGGCAGAGACAGTGTATGGCTGGGTCTCCCAGCGGGCGGGGGGTGCCCTGTGCTGCTCTTGAGTTATGAAAGCAGAACACAGCAGGGGCTGAGCTTGGTGGCCAGGTCTTGTTGCAGGGATAATTCCAGTGCACGGAGGACAGGCTGGTGCTGGGCCCATTGCCAGCTGCCACTGCCTCATCTTGCACGCTGCAGAGGGACCAGGCTGCCAGGCAGAGGTGTGGAGGGCACAACACTGCCCCTCACTCCTTTAGACAATGGTCCTGTCTGCCTGCAAGTCAATCTCTCTGTCTTATGCAAAGCCCAGCAGTGGTGGAGAGGGCTGAAGGAGGTTCAGAAAGAACAACTCCCAACTTCTGCCCGGCCTTGAAAGCCTTCACTAGACTCCCTTGTTTCTGAATCTCTCTGGCTCCCTATAGCCCAGGTAAGAGCCACAAATCCAGGCAGGTCACCAAGCAAGCCAAGTGGGCCTGAAGCAGGCAAGTGTGGAATGGGGGCTACAGTCCAGTGTACAGGGCAGTGGTCTTGGAGTGCTTCCTGTGGCAGGAGGGGACATAGTTACTAATTCTTGTTACAAAAGAAGCTGAAAATGGTGATTTTTCTATGAAACCTTTTTTCTCCCTATGCCTCTTAGCTAGAAGAGATAAAAAAGTACGCCAAACAACCCCCAGAGCCTCTAAATTCCCATAAACTCTTTCATTCTAATTACCTGCAAATCATAAGAATGCACCAATGTACTTTTCCTGGTTTCTAAGTTTAGTGAAGAAATGACTCCATAGCCTTCCACAATCCACCCACAAAGCTGCAGAATTCCAAGTCCCTGTCTGAGCATAAGTGCTTAGGCTAGAGGGAGGCAGAGAATGGCCTGGGAGTGTCTTCCCCACATCCCATCCAAACACGTGTCTTCTGGGAATCAGGCTTCCATGGGTACAGGTTCTGAAGGTGGACCACTGGGTGGGAGAGCTGGGGGCTGGGGGCCACACAATGCTCCCCATTTGAAGGTCAACTGGCTAGGATCAAAATGATCAATGCACATCTAAGGGCAATTATGGCATAACCAGAATTCCACACACTTTGCCACTAAACAACAAAACAAGACAGAACAACTCCTTTGTCATTTCTTCTGAATGGGAATGCTTTCCAGGACCTTTCTGAAGGCAAGGTTTCAGGGAGCTACTTTTTTTTTTTCTGAGCTGGAGTCTCACTCTGTTGCCCAGACTGGAGTGCAGTGGCCGCTCCCGGCTGCCGCAGCCTCAACCTGCTGGGCTCCGGCGATCCTTCTGCCTCAGCCTTCCAAGTAGCTGGAACTACAGGTGTGCGCTACCACGCCTGGCTAATTTTTTTTTATTTATTGTAGAGATGAGGTCTCGCCAAGTTGTCCAGGCGGGTCTCAAACCCGCGGGCTCAGGCAATCCACTCACCTCGGCCTCCCAAAGCACGGGATTACAGGCTGAGCCACCGAGCCCGGCCCAGGGAGCTACTTTAAAGATTTGTGGGGTCTACACGTGAGAATCTCCAAGAGGATGGAAGCTGCCAGAAGGACTTGCTGTACCTTCCATGTGCCAGGTGCCTTGTGGGGATGCTGTGGGCTCGGACTGGGTGGAGCCCTCGAGCAGAGCAGCGTCAACCCTAGAGAGCCCAGTCCCGTCCTCCTGGGCCTGCCCTGCCTTACCTCTTTGCCAAGAGCTGAGACTTGGTTCCTGAGGGAGAAATCAGGTAGATCTGGAGGTCTCCCCGGCGCGGGTGCGAGATGGAAATGCGAACCACCACGTGCTCCAGGTAGACTACCCGCTGGTCCGAGTGGTCGGCACAGGCGCTGGTCAGAGATGTGGTCCGCAGCGGCTGCACTATGGGGATGCTCCTGAGGGAGGAGGAGGGAGGTGCTCAGGACCTGCACCTGGGTCACTGAAGATCACCCACACAGAGGGCCCAGTGTGGCCTCTGGGTTCTGGAGACCCCAAGAAACAGCAGCCACCGCCTTATGTCTACTCTTGGATGATCCACTGTGAGTTATGTCACCTGCTCAGAAGATGTTTATGGTTCTGGAATTTGTGTACAGAGACTGAAAGGAATGTGTAGACCTGGGCCAAGGTCCCCAGGGATTGGGCCCCTTGGGTGCCCAGGAGGCGGCTTCCCTTAAGTGGTATTTGGCCAACTCGCTTTCTCCACTGCATTTGGTCTGCAGAGCTTTGAAATCCCACCGCTAGGTTTCAAAGACCGGCCCTGAAAACAGAAGTCATAATGCTGAATAACAATAGTCAGACACTGGCCTGATAATTTATGAGGACTAACCCATTTAATCCAGAGAGATGTTAAGGACCGCACTCAAGGTGCAGCAAAAGAGAGGTGGAGTGGGACTCAAGGTCCCAGAGCTGAGCCTGCTGGCTCGACCTCAGTTCCATGTGACTGGCAAGGGTGCTTGCATGGAGCCACACTCAAGGAATACACTCAGAGTCTGTCCTCTCATGCTGGCATGTTCCCTGCATCAAGCCCTGGGTCCCCTCCCTGTCCTGCCCTGTGATGGAAATGGACAATGGTCCTCTTAAAAAACCCAGGACAGTTTTACCTTATGGGATGAAATCTGATGACACACACGAGGCCCCAATCACTCAAGAGTCATTTCTACTTGAATCTTCTGACACACTCCCCAGACAAAGCAGATGTGGTCTGTACCCAAGTGCTTCTCCTGCCTCCTGGCTGGGTCATCTTGCCTATTTTGGGCTAGCAGGACTTACATCTCCTCCACCCAGACCCCCTCATGCCCATGATTCATAGACTGAAGAAGGATGGCATTCTCTGGTGCAGACCCACCACTGCCCAGCAGTAAATTAACAATTCCCACCACACGACTGGGCTCGGCTGATTACAGGAGCGCTTTTCCCATTATGCCCGACTCTCTGCTCGGGAGGCTCAAAGCATATGCTCAGAGCCTCTCAGGAATTATACTGCTTGTCTCTACTGGGCCTGAGTCATAAAAAACAATCAAAACAGTTATAAACAGTGATGTAATGCCCTTGGAGACTCTGTAAATATTTGAAAACATGCTTTGCATGCACCACCAATTGATTTAGAGATGCTGACTTCTTTCATTGCCTTCTCCCAAGTTTTACTGTCAGTGTTTTCCAGTCAGCCAGCCCTGCTGTGGCAGATGCAGAATACCAGAGAAATCTCCAGAGTTTTCCAGGTCCTGCAGGGTACATGCGTATCTCCAGGTGAAGCGTTCGACCATACTCCCAACCTCCACTCCTCATTAAGAATGCAAAGTGGGTGTGTTGGGGTTCCCCTGGAGCTTCAAAATGTGACTCCCAGTCAAGACCCCAAGACCCAGGAATAACCCTACACCCTCGAACTTTGAACACCTTATCAGGGCTGACTAGCAAGATCAAGCTGAAACAGAAACAAAAGCTATTTAAACAGAAGTGAAAACACTGTCCCTACTTCCCAACCATTTGCTAACTGGCAGAGAAAGCAATCAACCTGTTCTAGAAATAGACCTGGAATCCTATGGAGGACACCTTAATCTCACTGATAAAGTACAGGATTTAAGAGAACAGGAACAGGGTAAAAGAAAAGACAGCCAACCTCATCCCTCACCTGTGTGATACCCTGTGCCTAACCACAATGTCAATACCTGCAGAAAAAAAAAATCATCTGGCTAAGAGTGTTAAAGCCTCTTGCATCTGACCCTCTGATTCCTGCTAAGGGACTCACTCCAGTTGCTGGTAAGGAAGGTGGGGCTGAGTCTAGTCCACAGGGAGTGAGTGCTACTGCCTGCAGAGAGCTGGGGGTGGGGGGTGGGCAACACTTACCTCCCTTGGGAGTTAATGGCCTTTCTGGGTTAGGTTTTCAAAGCCAAGAGACATTCCCCTCACCTGGGGGCTAGAAGCCAGAGCCTGCTAACTGTAACAATTTTATGTGAAAACTCTTATCCATGAAATCGCTAAGTCGCAGGCCACCAGACTCCTCCTCTGCAAGTTCTTAGGAAGCCACTGCAGGTACAGTGAGTTATTAACTTCCTTATACACGGTTAGCTCCCCCACACATTTTATTTTGGCTGTTGTCATTGAAACAAATAACCTAACATCTCAAATTAGGAGATTTTAAAATTTTCTTAAGGAACAAAAGAGGAGGCTTCAAAATGTTTCATGATAACTGAACTAAAATGTTTCTGTATTTCAGATAGAAACTCCAAGAAGAAGTAGGGAAGCCAAATATCAAAAGTCATCACTTTTAAGGATCTTCAAGACATAAAGCGGAAGTCAATGAAAAAAAAAAATCAAAGTTACTTTCCACTCTACAGTTATTTCAAAGATAGCACAGAAAATGCATGTCAACTGCAAAGTGCAAGGATTATCCTTTTCAAACGAATACAGCTAAGCTGTACTTTAATCATGAAAACTGATCTAGAAAGATTTTACCATTCCTATGATAACAGAAAAGCTTCTTCTGCAATTAAACTCTGAAACTGTCATCTGAGTACATAAAACCATCTTCCTAGGACTCTAGAGGAACCCAAGGAACTAAATGATCCCATAAGACCATCTGTAGACTGAATAATGCTGAAGCCAGGGAGACTTGGAAAAGATCTCTAATTACAAGGAAGTGACTTGTAATTAGAGTGTCCTGTAGAATCACATTTCGGCATTGATGACTCGTCATTCCAGATGTTCTCAACTCATCCAAACTGCTCCCTTCTCCTGAGGAGGCAGAGGGAGGGTTACTGACAGCAGCCGATCTAACAGCTTCCCAGGATCTCCAGACCACTCATGTGTCAGTCTCCTTCTAGTTTTCTCCAGTGCGATATCTCATGAAGATGAAGAAAAGTTCATAATTTGTTAAAATCACACTTAGAGTCTTATGGCATCAGAGTAACACTGGGAGTCAAAAATAAATACTTCAAGTAACCAAGTGTCAGGGAAGAGTGAGGAAGTTGGGCCATGAGCTGAAGCCCTCTGCCTCCGGAGCCTCCAACTCTCCCTGTGTCTTCCTGTTCCATCTGGCAGGTTCCTACGAGTTAGTACATCTCACTTCCCCTCTTGAAGGCCTCTCTCCAGCTTGGCTTCATGGGCCAATCTGGATCCTCGCACAAAGCATTTGCAGGGCTGGGGCAAGCTCTGGGCTAGGCCCAGTTCCTCATGAGACTCTTCTAAGGTCATGAATCAGAAGACAGCAGGACCCTCCCCTCTGCTGCATTTGGCAGCTGGCTGAGGCAGAGGAGGCAGCTGAAGAGCTGAGGCTCATGACAGCAGAAGGTCAACAAGAAGGTCACCCAGGAAACTCTTTCACCAGCCTGCTAACAGGAGTGAGTGGAGTGGAGAGGTGTTAACTAGGATAGACTTGTCAAATTAAGCTATAGCACAGCAACTTGGTTTGCTGGAAGGCACAGAGCGCTGTGTGAGGACAGCAAGATACTTCCGAGTCTCTCCTCAGACCTATGTTCTAGGATAAACATTCTCGACAGGAAGGTCTGAGGTAGGTTATTTCACTAATCTGTGGACTTTCTTATTTATATTAGTTTAAACTGAAAATTTTTCTTAAATGAAATTACTTTTGGTTATCAAGCCATAGCACACCATTTAGGCCAGAAATAAAATTTAACTTAAAAAAAGCAGATAACCTGGTACATTAATTTAGACAATGCTGTCTATGATTAATTGGGCTATAAGATGTTTTAATATATAATGTTTAAATTTATGGCAGACATTTTTCTTCTATGTGAAATGAGGGAGCTGAATTAGCTGGTTGTAAATGTGACTTCTGAGTCTAAGATTCAACCTGACGGGAAGTAAAAAAGGTAATAAAGTATTTAGTCAATCCTCATTATTCACAGATTCCATATTTGCATACTCACTTAATGGTTACAATTTATTTGCATCCCCAAAATCAACACTTGTGGCACTTTTGTGTCATGTGTGGATATTTTGTGCAGTCACAAAATATTTTAATCACTCAATGTGCACACTCCTAGCTGAGGTCAAACAAGCAGCACTTCTTTATTGCAGTCAACAAGTGTTCGTTTCACAGTCTATTTAGTGCTATAGTCTTTTTTCATTTTTTTGTGTATGCATGTGTGTGTGTGTGTGTGTGTGTGTGTGTGTGTGTGTGTGTGTTTTGGTGACTTCACTGTTTGAAATGGCCCCCAAGCGCAGTGCTAAAGTGTTGTCTAGTATCCCTAAGTGCAAGAAGGTTGCTGTGTGCCTTGTGGAAAAAACACATGTCAGATATGTTCAGGCATGAATTACAGTGCTGTTGTTCACTGTCAATGGATTAACAATATATGCTGAATAAAGTGTCTTAAAAAACACACACATAAAATAGGGTTCTGTATTGGTCGGTTGACAAAGATGTGACCAGAGGCTGGCAGAGCCTAACCCTGTATCTTCTCTAGGAGCAATGCTTCAGAATTTGCTAACTCCATGTTAATAGCGACTTCATAGAGTTATAGAACATAACTATTATGAATAACAAGAATCAATTGTATTCAAATTCAAACCCTAATTTTAAAAGTAGTCTTTGCAATTTGGGGAAAACGAATTTGTTTCAAAATCAAGGTAGGAGGAGCAAGGGCTACAGGAACACAGGCAGCTGGTGAAGCTCACTAGAGCCTGCAAGGGGCATCAGAAGGCAGGACAAATGTGGTGGGCCCAGTATGGTCACTCCCAGGGCAGGACTGCACAGCACCCTACAAGCTTTCTGAGGACCTAGCCATGCCCTATATAATAATGGCCCCATAGGAGAAGCCAGAAGCCAGAAGCCAGAAGCCATGGCCTTATACGGTACCCAGGTACGCAAAGGTCAGATGCCCTGGAGGGAAGGGCTGGGTAAGACAGGAAGAGGATGGGAGAGTGGAGGAAATCTGCATAGGTTAGAGAGAGAACAAAGGAAAGAGGGAATTGTCGATTTCTGTAATGATGTCAAACCAGGCTGTGTACTTGAGCATAGCAGCAAGTCAGGCTGAGGGTGTTTGATCCACACCGGTACGCCATCAGGCCGCTGTGGCACCTGGCCTCGCCTGCTTGGTAAGCTAATCTGCTGCAGGTGAACCACCAGGGGCTGGCTTCTGGGTGCTGGCACCTGGTCAAGGCTGAAGGACCCTCCAGGTAGCCAGAGCCCAAGGGCTTTCCTGTCCTCGAAGGCAGTGTGCCCAGCTAGGGACACCGAGGGAAGGAAGGGAAGGTCTTCTGGGCACGTGCAGGTTACTCTCCTTGGTTCACTGCTGCCTGAGTTCCCAGCTAGAGGAGCAAGGGTGACTCTGAAAAGACAGGCAGCCTATGGTAGAAGCTCAGCCCTGCAGCACCTCAACCTGGACCAGTTTCTTAACTCCTTTGTGCCTCAGTTTCTTCATCTATAAAATGAGGATAAAATAGTAGCCAAACCTTGTACCTTTGTTGGAGATTCTTATGTAAAGTGTGCAGAACAATGCCTAATACATAATAAATGCTTTTATAATCATTATCCATTACCTATCATTCATGGTCATATGTCTTTATAAGTAGAGTTGCTTTTGAATGACCATGATATGCAGTGTGGAGTAAGTGAAATGTCAGAAAAGTAAGTAGTATGTGGTTAATCCAGAGTTAATTCCAGAACATCTGTAAATAGATTATCTGCTTTAGAGATATTCAAAGCAATACTTTGGCTTTTGGGACTGACATTATTAGTTAATGTGTGTGTGTGTGTGTGAGAGAGAGAGAGAGAGAGAGAGCGAAAGAGAGAGAGAGAGAGAGAGAGAAGAAAAGAGAAGAGAAGAGAGAGAGAGAAAGTGAGAGAAAGAGAGAGAGAGAGATCTTTAAATGAAGGACAGGCCAAACTAGTCTGTCTGGGTGATAACTTTCCAAACCAGCAAAACTAACGATGTATAGCTACATTCTTATTGCTTTACGTTGCTTTAAAAGGCTCTTTTGTTGTTGTTATCTTTCCAATATTGAGTTGGGAGTCATGGATATCACAAACCGTTTCACAGGAGTCAGAGTTTTTAAAGAAGCAAGAGAAGTAATGGCTAGAAAATCCAAAGGGCCAAAGACGATACTTAATAGCAAGACCTCTTTTTCATTCATAGGATTTATATTAAGCCTAATTTTCTTTTTCACTTGAAGAAAAGCTATAAAAGTATCAATTTTATACTTCTCTATTTAATTCACACAGATTTTAAAATAATTTTGCTCAAGCAGATGTCACTGGTCATGGTCCCATTTATTTTAACTGAAGAAAGGTTCTAAGTAGATGCAAGCCGTGTGTGCCCAGGAGCAGGCTGGCATGCCTCTGATCGACACATGCTTAAATACCATAGCAGAGGCCCAGGTGCAGCTCATACTTCCATTCAGCACCACCTTGGAGGACTCTAGCAAGTCACTCTCTTTTGCAAAAGCACCTGTCATTTTGTTCAAGTGCTTTCCCCTTGCCTCTGCATTTAGATTCAGCATTCACTGACAGCTGCCTGAGACAGACCTCACCCCATGTGGGCTCCTGGAGAGGCAGCTCAGATGCCACAGCCTCGGATCTGGGGGTTCAGTCTGTTCTGGGTCGAGGGGGATGCCAGGCAGCAAGAGGCACCTTGGCAAGATCTGGTAGTGCCTTGGGCCCCTTAATCCTCACCCATGCCCACCCCACCTCTGTGGTCCCCTCTCTCCTGGTGGTCTCCCTGGCCTTCTCCATGCTCCTAGGGACTCTCTCAGGTGGATCTAGTCAGAGACAGGTTAATCCTAAACCCCACAGTCCCGAGATGTGCAGTGTCCAGATGAGAATTGCCAGTGTATCACTTGGGATCCCCTTTTGGCTGGTCCTTTTTTACACTATGTTTGGCCCTTCTTCAAATGACAGAGCACCAATAACAGCTTCCCCCTGAGGGGACTGTGCCTGGTGTGCCCCACTCTCTCCTCGGTAGCCCTTACTGTACTGCGCTGGTGGCTTTTCTGCTCCTTTACATCTGAGTATAACCAAGGAGAGGCCAGGGCTATGATGTATCTGCTGGGGCAGCATTAGAGAGAGGAGTTCAACAGGGAGACACCAGGGACAACTGGTCACAGATGGTGTGCAGTCATTCAGGTCACCATGAATGCCATGCTAGTTTCTGAGCACAGATTGGGTGCAGGAGGGATTCGCAGAAAGGGTGGTCCATCTGACTCATCCTGTAACTGACCACAGAACCGGTCTCCCCTGAACCATGACCATATCCAGGAAAAGAACATAGCCCAGCTAGGGTTGAGGACAGAAAGAGATGTCAGGGCTCTTCATTCCGCCCCTGCACATGGCCAAAGGGGTGGATGCATCAACACCCCAGCCCCCTTACTCAGGACCCTGTGTGACACCATTGTAGACAGTGGCAGGCATGGCCACAGTGCCTTCCAGGGCTCCTGTATTTAACATCCAATGAACATACTTCTCTGATCCTTGGTCCCATCAGGGTGGCATTTCCCTTCTGCTCAAGACGGAGGGCCAGTAACCCTATCCCACGCAGTATACACAGACACACACAGGGTGGGAACACGAGGAGCTGTGCACGTGCTCCCGTCACCCCCGGTTCTGCTCTTCACCATGTCTGGGGGGTTGGGACATTCGCAAAGTCCTAGGATTCCACAATGAGAGGAAGTAACTGGAACGAGGCAGAGAGAATAGACAGCTGAATGGAGAAATGCACATGGAGAAGCAGCAGCGAGAAGAGGGAAATCAGAAGTGGGAACGTTTCCTTTTCATTTTTAAGCCAAGTGATCCAAACAGTCGGGGCAAAGCTAACAAGAATACCCGTGAGGGAAACTGGCCATACCCAGCCCTGGTGAGATGACCACGACAGGAAGGCAGGCTCAGCAGCAGAGTGGCCGGAGCTCCCCCAGGAAAGTGAAGCCCAGCAGTGGACACGTGGCACCAGCTCCACTCGGCAACACTGCTTCTTTGCCAGAGGCCCCATGTCCTCGGGAACCATCAAGCTGTGGAGCTAGCAAGTGGCTTGAGACAGTAGGTTGGCTGAATATTCCAGAAAGAGTCTGAAACTGCTAAAGGTAAAAGATGATTTTTCTTTAGAAACAGAAGTCTGATTCTTCCCCCCTCTTGGAATTTGTAGAGTCTTTACTTTCCTCAAAGGACAGGAACAATGTCATACTGTATGTTACGGCGGGTTTCCTCGACCTGTGCTGTCTAGACTCTGTGTGCTTTCACTTAAAAAACAAAATAAAATAAAAATAAAAACAACCACTCGCCACCTAGGCACCACTCTACCATCTTAAAACGATTTCTGGCAGGAGAAGAATGCTTCATTCAGGAGTCGCCCTGACAGGGAGACCAGTGAGGCCCAGGCCACGGCGCCAGGCCAGAGGGCAGCCCCACGGGTCAGGAACAGACCCGAGCCCAGCCTCCCCTCACTTAACGTTTGATTCTCTGGGTTGCAGGCATTTTTCAACAAACAAAGCCAGAGAAGGCAAAAGGCCTCCTTTATCTCAGAGAATCTCCCACTTGCTTTCAAGTTTGACTAGGTAAGGCTCCTCAGGGAACTGATGCCTTACAAAGTCAAGAGTGAGACCTGCCTGCTGTCTGGGTGACCTGCAGGCCTTGAAGTGACCAAGTGGTCAGTCTGCGCAATTTTCCAGGATGGAAAGGTAATCTTTTAAAAGACCCTTCTGTGGCTACTCATCCAGCGATTCAGCCAGCAAGTACTTTCTGAATTCCTATCCTATGCAAGGCATCCATGAGAAACACTTTTCTCAACAGTGTTTGGCAAGAGAGCATATTATGAGAACATAAGCATATTCAGGGAAGAGACAATCTACAGAGAGTGATCTGTATTTGTTGATCAAGCAATGTATCACTTTTAGTCACAGCATCGCTTCTTTTTCTAACTCTGCTCTTTATCAGATACCAAGGCCTAGAGAAATTCCCACCATTCTCCTTCTTAAAAAAGACAGCGGCAACAGCAGAATTCAGAAGAATAATCTGATTTACTCCCCTAATGGGTAGGGCTCTGGCTTTCTGGTTTACTTTACAGCTGATTTTACCCTGCAACAGAGAAGTGGCAGACTCAGCCACCTCTCCCCATGCAGATGGATTCATACTACGGGCTCTCAGGGCAAGAATGCTGGGCTGGAGCTATGGCTCCAACCTCCAGCGGAGCGTGACGGAAAGGACATGTTTGGCTGCTGCTCATTTCACCTGGATGGGCAGGGCAGATCTCTGAAAAACATCATGCATAAGAATTTCTAATACCAAGGCGTAGGTCTTCAGGCAAGGGTCTGACTCGCTACCATGGAGCATTCTGATGCAGAAGAGGAGAAAGCCTCGACACAGTTGCGGATTAAGAAGCGATTCTTTCTCCAGCTGCATGATCCATAACAGAAAATGCAGATGTGTATAGACACGCACTGCCACGTATACACACATGCGCACAGGAATGCATGTGTAAACACCTTCCCTACAACACCTTATAGCAGAATCAGGCCCAACCCAATGGGTCTGAGGAGTCACCAGTGCTGCCGCAGAGCCTTACCTGGGCCTCTTGTCCGAGGTAGCCACACACATGTGCTGTGACGGCACAGCTGTCCACTTCTTCGCCTCCACGACGAGAGCTTCTGCATCCACCAAGCCAAATCCATAGAAATGGCTAACTGAAAAGACAGGTCCTTCAGAGCCAGGCTCTCCTGCCTCTCCTAGGAGCACAGCTCTGCATTCAGCTGGGCTTCCACGGAGAACAGACCTACTGTGTCACCTTGAGGACTCCTGAGGGCCACAGGCCACAGGCCTAGCCCCTCTAGGGCTGCTCAAGGGGCCTAGCTGCTTGGTTCTCTCTCCGAAACCAACTCCTTCAATGCAGGTAAGGAGTGAGGGCCAGGAAATGCATCCCAGTTTGGTGCAGAGCAGAAGTGTCGAGAGGGTCTCAGACTTTCTTTTTTGAGATGAGGGCGATTTCTTTACATTAAAAGGAGAGTTGGCATCTGTGCTCCCTGGATCTTAGATCAGACAAGAGACACAAAATAAGGCCTCTTGGTTCATGCAGCCACAACATAGCAGGGCTGCACTCATCTTTTTTAGCCATTTTCCTCCTCTGTTGAGTTCCCAGGGTGTCCGGGGAAAGCAGCAGTGCACATAGCCAGGCTTGGAACCGGCCTGAGCCAGTGTTTAATTTGGCCAAGGCAGGAGAATTTCAAAGTTTAATTTAAGAGGCAAGGTCGAGAACTAGATACAATCTATTTTCCTACTTAATTAGGCCAAAATTGAAATGTGGGTCAGCTCCTGTTACAGCACACCACTACCACCAACATTCCTGCAAAACAAAGACGAATTAGGCCCAATCAATGGCCTCCTTATTAAAAGGAATGTCCCTGGGCACTTAGGGTAACAATGCTTGATCTATATTTTATAGATTGTTGTATCAGACTTGGTGTCAAAATAGTTAGACCTGAGTTTCAAAAAAGTTAAAAAAAAAAAAAGAAAGTCCTCCCTAACATACAGTGGCTCAGTGAATGAAATCTCTTTCAGTATCTCTGGTAAGAAGTCAGACAAACAATGCCAGGGGCACAAGCCTCTAATTACTTGCTCCAGAGGCCTCAAATATCTAGGTTAATCCAGCCCTGATTGTGGGTTGAGTTCCATGGTCCCTGGTTCTGTACCAGGCTGGGCTGGAGGTGGAGGCCCACTGTCCTATGAATTACTTTAATAACATAAAAGCTGGCCAATGGAAGTTTTATAGTTACAAAATAACTTACATAACTGTCTCAATGTCTTCACTGTACAGATGAGGAAACTGAGGGAGAGTTTCAAAATCACAGAGCTACTCAGGGCTAAGAATTCGAGTTGCCCTTAGGTGGCCACAAACAATCATTCCTTTTAATAATTATGGATTTCTTTTAATGTACATTAGAAAAAATATATGTATATATATATAAAACTTCCTATAAACCCATGATTAATTAAATGTAGTAAAGCTTCCTTTTAAAATACATTTATATAATAAAAGGGGGAAAGTCAGTTTTTGTTTTGTTTGTCTTTTTTTAGAATGTAGTCTTGCTGTGTTGCCCAGGCTGGCCGTGAACTCCTGGACTCAAGCGATTCTCCTGCCTCAACTTCCCTAGTAACCAGGGCTACAGGAAAGTGTCACTGTTCTCAGCTTAACAAGAACTATTAAGTAAATACTGGTATAGGTGGTCCCTGGATGTGGCGAAGCACGGAGTTTAGGGAACTCTGGACTCTCTCACCTTAGGGATCTCCCTTAATGACAGTGCGGGGTTACAGGATACCTTTGTTAATTGCTGCATATGTGTTTTTAATTCTTATGACACAATTAATGCTATTTGGGGATTCCTTTTAAGGAATTCATATTGCTCCTTACTACACATTCTAAGGGATACCCAGGGGTCCACCCGGACACCACCACCGCACCTTTATGGCCAGCACCGTTGACTTTCCAGTCACTCGCTTTCAGGTGGGCCGGCCGCGAGGTCTTCACTAGCAGGTGTTGAACGTCCCTCCAGGTTAATTGGCTGCTGCAACGACACAACAGAACGCTGGAGCCTACATAGGTCATGCCGACAGCCACACAGGCCGCTCAGAGGTGGAGTCTGAACTGGAGCAAGCCCCTCAGGCTAAAGGACTCCGTTCCTTGTCAAGGGTTTATTTCACAACCTCTTTGTAAGGGACAGTTTCCAGCAACTAAATTCCGAGAAAAAAATAGTACAATAAGTGACTTAAAATCCGTAGGCATTAAAAGCCTAGCCTTGCTGCCAAGCTTCATCTAAGTTTGTATGGGGCCATACAGGAAATTTGAAAGTAGAGAAAGGATGTTTCATGGAATAGTAAATGTTTACCAAGTATTTAAGGTTATTCTTCACCATAATGAGCATATGCACAAGACTATGCTCAAGTCACGATCAGCCTAGACCCCATTCTATCAGACCCACTGGCTATGAATTATAATTCAAGATTTTCACATGTAATTTTAAATTTACAAAATCTTCATTTTGGGGCAAAGTAGAAACATTTCATTAAAAGAGCATATGCCTGCTAATGTAAATACACAGATAATATTGCTCTTGATTTTAAGATACTTTTTCTTGCCTTTTTTGAGTCAGAGTCTCATTCTGTGGCCCAGACTGAAGTGTAGTAACACAATCATGGCTCACCTCAGCCTCAATCTCCTGAGTAGCTGGGACTATAGGCATGTGTCACCATGTCTAGCTAATAATTTTTTTTATTTTTAGTTTACATGAAGTCTTGCTATGTTGCCTAGGTTGGTCTCAAAGTCTGGGGTTCAAGCCATCTTCCCATCTTGGCCTCCCAAAGTGCCGGGATTATAGGCATTAGCCAATGTCAGGCCTGCCTGCCTTTTTTTTTTTTAAACACCTCTGAAATCCAGATCCATCTTATGATTTGATGCCTCTTATAAGTCCCTCCACAGCAATCAGGACTTGGTTAAGTTGCCTGGGAGTGCTGACCTTGGTCCCAGCTATTCATATTGTCACTTCCAGATCTAAATAGTTCCAGGTCTAAATACTTCAGGCCTAAAAGAACTCTTCAATAATTATAAAAACTCTAAGAGAGATGGAAGTGTTGTATTACTGGCAGGACTTCTGGTTTCTCTGGTACATAAAAAGAGTGTATCTTATAACCTATGGCATCTTGAATCCAATGAAATACAGTACTTTTTCATGCTATTTCTAGGCAGACAGTAGAATAAAATAAGATCATTACTCCTTTCTTCTAGTTAGTATTAATTTTTATGAAATCTAGATATTTGAACATGCAAGCTTTCTGCTAGACTGCTTTAAAATATGGTATGTATAACATCTACATATGAATCACTAATCAAAGAAATATATTTTGCTCTATCAAACTAACAGCTGAGTGAAAACAAAGATATATAGGTTTGTGGTTTCACCTATAATTTGACAGATAAATATTTATGGATCTTTTATTCCTTTTTTAGTCTACTAAGTTGACATATACCTATGACCTTTCAATCAATCAGAAAATTAACCAAGAATGAACAAGCATCTCTTGTGTACAGGACTCTCATTTCCTAATATTGCAAACACACACTCTATCTTTCCAGACTCTCTTTTCGGGACTCATGGGGAAGATGACCAGAACAACCCTCAGGCCTATTCCAGGAGCTCACTCCGTGTGTGTGTGTGTGTGTGTGTTTACTGGGGAAGCATACTGTGTCCTGGTGTACCTACAATGAATGTGAACCTGGGAACATGGGACAAAGTGGGACTGGAGGGGCTGCTGCCAAGGAGGACCATGGACACAGGAGGCAGATGTTAAAGTGCTGCTCAGCCCTCATCCTCTTCATGACGGAGATGCCCTGACCATGTCCCCAGTCATCTTTCCAACTGCCCATGCTGTGTGTGTGTGATAAAATGTCTATCACACAAAATTTACCATTTTAGTCATTTTAAGTGTGTAGCTCAGTGGCATTAAGTTCATTCACACTGTTGTGCAACCATCATCACCAGAACTTTTTCATCTTCCCAAACTAAAACTCTACCCATTAAACACCAACTCCCCATTCCCACCCCCTCCCCAGCCCCTGGCAAACACCACTCTACTTTCTGTCTCTATGACGCTGACTACTCCAGGTACCTCATATAAGTGGAATCATGCAGTATTTGTCTTATTTCACTTAGCATAATGTCCCTGAAGTTCATTCATATTGTAATATGTATTTGAATTCCCTTCCTTTTTAAGGTTGAAGAATATTCCATTGTATGTATACACCACATTTTGTTTATCATTCATTCATCCATGGAAACCTGGGCTGCTTCCATCTTTCAGCTGTTATGAACAATGTTGCTATGAACATGGGTGAACAAATATCTGTTTGAGTCCCAGCTTTCAATTCTTTTGGAGATGTAGCCAGAAGTGGGATTGCTGGGTTGTGTGGTGAGTCTACATTTAATTTTTTCAAGGAACCATCATATTGTTTCCCACAGTGGCAGCTCCATCTTACAGTCCTACTCTTTGCCCATTTCCTATGAGAAACTCACCCTCATAGAATGAGTCTTGGAGTGCAACCCTTCCTAGGGGCTCACACTCTCCAGGCCCCAGCCACAGCTTCCCCTGCTCTCACTAATGCTGCTTCTGGCTGGTCACTGGCCTCCTTGAGGTCTCGTCCTATTCATGTCCAGAGGCTCAGTCTCCAGGCCTTTCCCTGGCACAGGCTGACCTGCTCTCCTCCCTTCTCTGTTGCCCCTCCTGCAGGTCAACCTCATTGCTAAGGGAGGATTCCCAGGCTCTGAGCAGCACAAGAACGTGCACTCTAGTGGAGAGGTCACAGGTACAGGCTTTGGAGTTCAGACAGAGCCAATGTGTCCACACCGCGTGTTGGCTGTGCCACCTGCCAAGTTACTGCTGTATGTCAGTAGGGCCTCCTCAAGGATGGCTAAAGCCAGTCTATCTGGAAGTCTAGCATTTAGATGCCAGGAAGCACAAGTTTCAGAGGGAAAAATAGAATGGGTCCAGAAAGGGAGAAAGTTAGAAACCATTTATTTTTTATGAAGAAACCCATTTCATTTTTGATTCTGGTAACACAATTACAAATTTAAGTGTTTGGAAAATACATCTAAGAAATGGTTTTTGATAAAGAAGGTGACTGATGGGAAGCACCAAGACTGCCCCAGACTGAGACCATCTTTGAACAATTCTTACACGTGGAGGTCTCCTTCTTGTCACATGCTGTCTGCAGGCCTGCCTGGGTGCCCCAGGACCATCTGGCTTTTCCCTGGTTCCCTCTACAGTTGTAGTAAACCAAGAGAGAAGGCAACCCTGAGGCCATGCTGCCTATGCATGAACTGTCTCAAGCTCCAGATTTTCCAAAATCAGGCTTTCAGTTTCCCAGACAGCATTTGTTCCTTCCTTGACCAATCTTCTAAGTTTAAAATTCTCTAAGTTGACTTGATTTTAACGGCTTGCCTGATTTTCCATCTGTAAATTTCCACAGAGGGGCTAAAGTGATGAGAAAGGTGACAACCTGAGCTTCCATATGCCCGTGGACCAAGTTTCATGGGTGATCTGTCACGAAGCAGGCGTTTGTTTTCTATCTAGCTCCCTGCATGTTTCCAATAAGGGATAAAAGAAAATGTAGAGCAATGAATTGCTAAGTATGTGAATGCAACTTTCCACACAAGTAACTAATTATTTAGAATGTTTCAAAACAGCCTCAGGATACAGAAACTAACATTTTGGCCTGGAAATGAAAAATATCGAACGGTTTCTTGGTTAAATGGGTAGCATTTCAGTGTTATGCTCTTTGGCCTTGTGCGAATCAACATGCAAACATCCAATTAGGAGAATTGAAGCATCCCAAACATTCTGTTTGAATTACTTAAAAACTCATCTACAACCAATGACTGCTGCAAAGGGCTGGGCTCTTCTGCACTGGTTCTGATGTCTAAACGACCATTTGTTTGTGACTCCATGATTGCATGGGCAGGGAACTTGTTTTCTTTCTGATGCATCTACACATGAACAACTCTAGAATTTTTCTTTGGCTTCCAGCAAACAAAGCATCATCATTTTATTGTCAACTTATAAACAAAAGTTCCTAAATAGAAGTCATGGCGCCCTAAAGTGTGGTTTTGGTGTGAGGTGCAGAACAGGAGGCGGGCTCAGGACCCCGTGTCCCCCAAAGGGAAAGGGTCACTTCCCAGCCATTTGAATGGCCTAAAAAGGAAGGAGATTCTGACACATGCTATGACATGGATGAACCTTGAAGATGCTAGGCTGAGTGAATAAGCCAGTCACCAAAGGGCAGATCCTATGTGATTCTACTTATACATGGTTCCTAGAGTCATCAGATTAACGGAGACAGAAAGTGGAATGGTGGTTGGCAGGGGCTGAGGGGAGGGAATGGGGAGAGTTATGGGCTGAATTGTGTTCCCTCCAAAATTCATATGTTGATTCTTTAGCCCCAGGACCTCAGAATGTGACTATATTTGGAGATAGGACCTTTAAATGGGTAATTATGGGAAAATGAGATTATTAGGGTGGGCCCTGATCTAGTTTATTGGTATCATGAGCAAAAGCCAAGAAGATACCAACCCTGCTGACACCTTGACCCAGGACTTCCAGACTCCAGAATGCTTAGAATATACATTTCTGATGTTTAAGCCCCCCAGGCTTTGGTATTAGGTTATGGCAGCCTGAGGTGACTAATACAGGCAGTTAGTGTTTACTGGACACACGGTTTCAGTGGGAAGAAGAAAAAGTTCTGGGGATGATGGTGGTGATGGCTGCACAACTATGTGAATGTGCTTAATGCCACTGAGCCATGCACTTAAATATGGTTAAAATAATAAATTTTACATTATATGTATTTTACCACAATATAGACATTAAAGATAGCATAAGAAAGGAAGAAAAGTGGGAACTTACTTTGCTTCTAGAGCCAAGGCGATGATGCCAGCCACCATGGGGGCAGAAACTGAGGTCCCAGTGTGGCCATCGGTACAGCGCTGACGCAGATCCGTGGTGACCTGGGGGAGAGGGTGGCATGGTGAGGCAGCGGCAGCAGCAGAGAGGCTGCTCTGGAGTAGGCAAGGCTATTCCTGATGCCACTAATTGGCGGCCTGGGTCCCAGAAACCGAAAAGGTGTCAGGCAAACACATCTCAGCAACCATGGGTCTCAGCATCTGGTACTCATGGCTGATTCGCTTTGCTCTTGTGTGCAAGATGTGGGCCCGCTGCAGGAACAGGCTAACCTTGGGGTGACACAGGGAGACATGACAGGGAGAAGACAAGCAGCTGGGGGCACATCTCAGTGAGCTCATTCTTTTACTATTGCAGAAGCATGTTCAGAGAAACAGGTAAGACAAAGTAGAACCAAGAGGGGACCTCCATAGGCCCTCATCCCTGGGTATCCTGGCATTGTGGCCTGTCACTAACACCCAAGAGTCCCCATGGCAGGACCACCTGCTAGAGCCCATATTAGTGACCCCAAAGCCGCCCTGACTTCAGAGCAGCTGGGGGTGCCCAGAGAGCATTTCTGCCTTCAGGTCACAGGTAGGGTTCTCCACCAGGACATTTTCCTCAGCGCACTGACAGGTTCTGTGCCTAAAGCACCTGGTTCCATCTGCAGCAGCAGCTAAATCTGGAGCACTCTCTACCGACCAGGTCCTGCTGAGCAGAACGACAAGGCCAGCTGTTCCATGAAGGTGAGGCTAGCTCTGCAGATGGGCACTCTGCCTGCCCTCATTGGAGGTGCTGGCTCGGGCTAGGTCGGGGTATTGATTCTGGACCTCACCCCCGCTTGGCCTGTCTGTACCTTCCCTATGAATTGAACTAAGAAGGAGCACTGTGGGTTCAGCCCATGTGGGTTCAGCCGTGCTAGATGGGATTGTAGCCCTCATGATCTCTGTCCCCTAGTGTTACTCCTGTGCCCTCTGCAGATGGAGTTGAGGCTGGTAACCAGCTGGGAGGTTATCCTGATTATCCGGGTGGGCCCTTCAAAGAGGAAGAGGAAGGCAGTCTGTCAGAGAAATGAGGGTTCAGAAAAACTCCACCCATCACTGCTGGCTTTGAAGCAGGAGTGGGGGAACATAATCCAAAGCATGTGGGTAGCCTCCAGAAGCTGAGGACGGCCCTCAGCTGACAGCCCAGCAGGAAATAGGAACCTCAGTCCCATAACCACAGGGAACTGAGCCTTGCCAACCACCTGAAAGAGAAGGAAATGGCTTCTCCCCAGAGCCCTTGGAAAGGAGCATGGCCCTGCCAGCACCTTGGTTTCAGCCTGTGAGACTCTGAACACAGACCAGTCCAGGCTGCTGGACTTCTGAACTACAGGGCTGCAATATATCAATTTGTGCTGTTTTAAGCTGCTACACTTGGGATAATTTGTTATGGCAGCAACAGGAAACTAATACACCCATCCAACCTCCACAAAGCTCTAGCAGTTGACTTGCTTAACCTCTGAGAATAAATTTCTCTAGTGATACAATTCAGGTTCCATCTGCAGCAGCAGCTAAATCTGGAGCACTTTCAACCTGCCAGGTCCTGCTGAACATCTTCCCTGGGCACATTTGAGCTGGGCTGACAACTGCCCAGTGGAAGGGGTCTAGTCCATGTCACACATGCACAGAAAGATGTGACAGGAACACCAACAGAGACCAGTTTCCATCCTGCCTATTTAGCAGGGTTGGCACACCCTGATGTGGGGAGGGCAGCTGAGGGCAAAGGAGAAGGGAGGAGAATGCAACTACGTGGTCCCCAGCATCTTCATGTGCAAAGAAGGTGCCCAGTGGTGACACACTAGTGCTTGGTAGATGGTGGCCAGCAAGGGAAACTGGAGTGACTGGGCAGGAGGCCATACTCCCTAGAGCATGTGAACCCCAGAACTGCCTCTCCAGCTGCAGATAAGGGGGTCCTGGGGAATGAAAAGACACCCCCCTGGGAAGGATCACTGAATCAAAGTGGGCCTCCCCTTCCTGAACTCTAGTACCATGCCTGAGACATGGCTCATGCTAATGAGTGTGAGATGCTTCCTTTAGGTTTTTCTCCTTTCATCAAGAGTCCCATCTCACCAGGGACAGCCCTCACTCTAGGCGGGCACTGGTCAGCATTAACCAGACAGGGAGGGGTGGGGAACACAGGGACAGAGCTTTGACTGCCATCAGAAATCTGCCTGACTGCACAGAGCAGCCGCTTGTCCCCTTGAGGGATGTCTAAGATGGCTCAGAGTAAAAACCGGGCTCTGGCAGACCTGAAAAAAAAAAGATGCCATCCATACTGTCAGAGCAGACTTTCAGGATAGCAGTCATGACTGAGTATGTTTTTCCTTTTATGCCTCTCTCAACAACATTGTTCTTACCTGCACAGTATTGCTCAAAAAAGAATTTTTAAAAAAGAAAAACAGAAACATTTTGTAGCTAAGGAAGGTATATGCACACACATGCACCTACAAATATGCATACACTATTGTGATACACTAAGCAAATCAAGCTGCAAGTCCTGCTTCCAGGGTGGAGTCACCATCCTCCCTGTATACAGTCAGTGGTCCAAAGTGTCCCATCACTCAGCAAGCTCAGACTCACACCCATTTGGCCAAGCAGGCCTTGTCAGGTTTCAGCACAAACGTCTGTCTAGTAAGACCCAAGACAGTCCATGTTCAAATGAGCCAGAGTCCTATGCAAACAGGACACCATTCAGAATCCCAGCTGCCTGTCCCAGGGCGTGTACGCCAGCAGAAAAGAAAAATAACAACTTAAATTAATACCTTAGTTAAGCAGCCCAGCCGCTGCCAGCCTGGCGGCGGAACGACAGTGGCTGACCTTTCACCAGTGCAGAGCAAAGCAGAGAACAGGAAGCCTGTATGCTCCCACAGAAAAGTGTAAAAATAAATTTGCAAATAATTTCTAAAGATGTGGCTGAGCAGAAGGAGAAATGAAAAGATGCTAGTGAGCTTTAAAATTGAACCATGTTTGGCCAGCTCCACGGTCTCATTTTTTAAATGTCTAAAAGTCAACTTAATGGCTGTACATTTCAATTCTGCATTAATTTGGACTGGAAACCCTCCCTTCCTTTTTTTTTAGTAAAAAAGTACGAAGGGAAGGAAAAAGCACATATTCTGCCCATATACTAAAACAGTTGCCTTTTTTTTTCTTTTTTAGAAAGCAGGATTTATTGAGAGGACAGAAAAGCTACCACAGTGGGAGGGGACCCGAAGGGATTGCCAACAGTTATGTTTTAAAAGATAAATCATGCTTATGTCCATGTAAGTGAGTGGAACAGACAGAAACCACTACTTGACTTAAACTTGTCCGGGATAAATTTTTCTGTAGTAATGGAATGCCTAGAAGGACACTTGGATTTCTAGAATGTCTCAGTATAAAACCAAGCCTTTCTCTGATGTTACTGTACACACTGGAACTAGATGGTCAATTGGATCCTAAGTGATGTGACCACAGAATTTGAGAGAGCTAAAACAGGACATCATGAAAACGAACCCCATTCTTAAATGATATTTTTAGATCTCTAAAGTCAAAGAGGATTTTAATTGCTATTTCTGTGCAAAGATTAGAAAGGCACAGTCCAGGGAAGGTTGCCAAGTGACTGGGGTTTACCTCGAGGCTCAACAGTTGATGGGGGAGGCCAGGACCAAGGGTTCCAGAACAATCTGGCCTCGACCTAACTCATCTTTTTATTAAGGGGGGAAAAGGAACTCATTCCCAGAGGGCTGAGATGTGCATTATAAACTCTCCACTTGCCAAGAGGACTTACAATTTTCCGCTCGTAAAAGGCTCCACTGCTGTAGGTGGTGGCCAGGGTGGAGGCGCATTCCTCTAGGTACCAGGGCTTGTAGCCATTCTCGGTGGTGCTGCTCACGGAAATGGTGTAGATGCTGTTGGTGTAGCCGTCACATGAGCAGTAGTCCCCCTCTCTTCCACCGTTTCCAGATGCCCAGACAAAGATGGAGCCTAGGCCCTGCCGGCCCTGAAGGGAAACAAGAAGAACAAGGTATCAGTCCCACAGCCAGAACCTCATGGGGGCGGGTTTCACATGCAGCCTGGAGTCCCACCTCCTGAATGTCCTTCCAAAGGGGACACGGAGGATGCATTCAGACCATCTGGATGCCGCAGAGAGCATGGTTTTGTGGGCTCTGTTTTGATTTTAATGGAGTACTTTTGCCTATGGCAACAGCCCTAAAACTGCAGAATCACAGGATCATATAGGAAAAGGGCCAGAAAAACTCTTCTGCTCTTCACAGGAAAATCCAGGGTCCTAACACAAGCTGTTCTCTTTCAGAGTCATACCTATAATTTCCATCATAATGGCCTGTGATCAAAGAGACCTTGCAGTGCTGCAAATAATACTGAGATTTTGGATGACAGAGGAATTTATAACTTTAATTTTTCTGGGTTGAAAGAGCTGATCTGGTGAAGAAGAGAATGAATTTTCCTGGAAACAGACCTGAAAAGGTGCCCTTCTTGGAGAGTGAGTTAATTTTGCAAAGACAGAATAGGCAAAGAAAGTTATGATTCAGGAAGATGGTGGCCACTTGAGGTGTCCTGTCCAAGTTCCCTGAGGTCTCCGCCTTCGATAAGTATTAGAGACGTCATATCATTATCACAGCTAGGGCCAGGGCCTCGCTTGTGTGTAAAATTTTCTTTCCTTTTTCTTTTTTTTAGATGTGATCTCACTATGTTGCCCAGGCTGACCTCAAACTCCTGGGCTCAAGTGATCCTCCCACTTGGACCTCCCAAAGTGCTGGAATTACCCGGCGTGAACCACTGCACCTGGTTATGTGCAGATTTTTGTTGCTAAGAACTTATATGTGAAAACAAGTATTTGAAAGGCAGTGGTGAGTCAGGATAGGTTCCTGAAGCTCTGTTCTATCCCACACCCACAGTATCAATGACCACTGACCAAACCAAGCATCACCCCAGCCACAAACATGAGCTAGAGATTAGCTGATGGGAGACTGAACTGATCAATGCAGGTCAGATGGCTGGTTCTGCTGGTGGTATACAGTCAGCCCCGAGAACAGTGCCAACATTTGTGTCCATGTGAAACAGGACCCACTGGCTGGTGACTTTTTCCTGAGGCCCTTCCTTTCTAAACACACGGAAGAAATGGATACCGATGCTCAACAATTGGCCAATTTAAAAATCAGGTATACCAAACTCTGCAATCCTTCAATCCCTGTAGAGTCAAATTAAGCCTGCTGCTGAATGGGACACATCACACTCACCCTCAGTGCTCAAGTTCCCTACTGCTGAGTGGATCCACTTGCTCTATGAGGCCACACCAAGGGGCTTTGGAGATCAAGGGAACTCTGGTTCCAACCTGAGGCTCCCAAGAGCCTGCTGGAAGGCTCCTGGTGCTCACCCAGCCCTGTTGCTTAAAGCTGCCTCATTCACTCTGCTTTACGCATCTCCAGGGGGATCCATGTCTGAGGGGCCAAGACAGGAGTTTTTCTTTCCTCTCAAAAATCCTGCTTTAGCTGGGCTCAGTGGCTCAGCCTGTAATCCCGCGCCTTGGGAGGCTGAGGTGAGTGGATTGCCTGAGCCCATGGGTTCGAGACCTGCCTGGGCAACTTGGCGAGACCTCATCTCTACAATAAATCAAAAAATCAGCCAGGCGTGGTGGCGCGTGCCTGTAGTTCCAGCTACTTGGAAGGCTGAGGCGGAAGGATCACCGGAGTCCAGCAGGTTGAGGCTGCGGTGGCTGGAAGCGGCCACTGCACTCCAGTGAGATTCCAACTCAAAAAAATAAAAAATAAAAAAATAAATCCTGCTTTAAAAAAATTAAAAAATTTTTAAAAAGAAAGAAAGAACATGGAAATGAAGTTAAGGGGACTCCCAGGTCTGACATGAAGAGATGTTTTTACTATCTCTGAGGACTTTATTTTCACTTTCCAGATCATCCAGTGGCTTCATATGGAAGTCATGGGATAGAAGCTACAGGGGGCTTTGCAAATCCGGCCATGAACTTGCACTTCTGTTTAGTAAAGCCACAACTTCAACCAAATCAAATCGCATTTTAGCATCTTTCTGGGGAGTGAAAGTTTATCCATGAACTCAGAGGTACCGCTACAGAGGGCTGGCAAATGCTGGTCATCTGGACACAGTGTGTGCTTTCAGCCACAGTGATATCTAATTTCCCTTTGGAATGGCAAGCCAGGTGAGAGGTAAGGGTTCCTAAGGACTGGCATTAAACAGATCTCTGTGCCAAATTATAGGTTCTGAAGTCTCCTACCACCAGTCCACATCATCTACCAAAAATGAAGTCAGATTTCACAGAAGACTGCAGGTGACAAATTGGTGGCAAAAAGGAAAACATATGGAAGAATGCGGTTTGGTTTGAGATCATCGAATCTCTGGGAGGGTTTTCAGTGACAGCTTTAGACAGCTATGATTTAAGGCAAGAATGAGGGTGAAGCACGTGGCCCCCTATGTCCCTTCCCCACTCCCCTGACAGCCTGATGAAGCCAACACTGTTCAGAACTCAGAATGCAAAGACCCCCTCTTTGCAGCCTCAACTTTCCAATGTCTTTCATGGGTTCCATCTACACAAGCCTAAGTGAAGCAGAGAGCCCAAACAATCACTGGAAAATGACCATTACCTCTCCTGGAACCAAGGGGCCTCATACTAAGAGTTCATATCTTTAGAAGTCATCCTGTAGAAATGACAGACACTCAGCATTAACACTCTTCCAAGCAATATGTTTCATATTAAAAAAAAGCAATCTCTAACTTAGCCACCCTCTCTGAAGCTTAGAGTCGGCTTAATTTTTAGGATATTTCACTTGTCATCAGGATTGAGATCTAAGTGATCTAGTGGGTGGAGTGGGGAGCTGAGGAAGAGAAAGATATGATTTATGTATTTGGCAGCCTCTGCAGGCAGTGGCTGGCTTGGTCACGCCTGCGTCTGCCAGCACTGCTCAGCCCAGCCTGTGGCCAAGCGGGTGCTCAGAAACCTGACTGAAGCCACTTCTGTGTTTTCTTGGAGTTGTGGAGACCAAGGAAGCCATCACGTAACTGAAGAATGCACTTGAGGTCCCAGACTGTAGACGTATGTGTGTGTGTGTCTCCACTGCCCCTCTTCCTCGACTTTTCTTCTTGTATTGCATGTAAGGGTGCTGTGTGTTCTGAGGGACACAGGGATGGACACTCATGCATTTGATCACTAGTTTCTCAGGCAGTGGAGGAGGAGGGGCAGGCCAGGTGTGGCTGGCAGGAGGCAGAGCACAGGATATAGGCCCGATGCCCGGAAAGGGTAAGAAAATGGAAGAAACTCCAGGGTATCACCAGGCATCAGGGCTGGGGGCCTTCTCAGGGAAAAATAATCATCCCCATAGGAGGAAATCAATAGGTAGTGATCAAACCAAATGCGCCAGGAAAGCAATCAAATGATATTATTTAGAGAAAGGAAATCATGAAAAAAAATTTTTTTTAATTGCTCCTCTGTGGGGTAGGTGCAGGGGGGTGGGCAGAGGGGGAGACAAAGAAAGGCTGTTTGCAATATAATCCTCTGGTACTATTTGATTTACTTAGTAACTGTTTATTAGTCACATTTCAATCACCGTGCATGGGTTATGATACAATAAGAACTCTGAAAAATGTTTTAAATAATACAAGTAATGAAATGGGCTTGACTTTTGCTGCTCCCCTCCCCAGTTCCTCGTCAGGAGAAGTCAAAGAAGCCTGGACTTCTTGCTGGGACTCCTTGCTGCCCCCCACCCCTACCCCAGCAGTCACTGGCCACACATTATGCTCTGGCCTGTGGTCTGCTGGGCCACCCAGGGACTCCTGGACGCTGACCATATTTTTGTCTGCCTGCTCCAAAAAGCTGTCCTCACCCAGAAATCTGCCTTGCCATCTGCCCTGTGAGCACTGGTCCATCTTTAGCCACCCCTTCTCAACCCTCAGCCTTCCTGACTCATAAGGATCCAGAATCAGTGATCACAGAGCAGCTGGCATGGAGGTCTCCCAGGAGGATCCTGCCAGCCTCCTTGGCCTCCCCTCAGCTGGTCAGGAGAGAACCAGCCTCGCAGGTCTTGACTGCTTAGCCCTTGGTGAGGCTCTACCCAAGACATTCTAATTGTGCTGGGCTGTGTGCTGGCGGGAGGTGTCCAGACCATGGCGTAGTGGGGCCCTGGATTAACACACCCCACGACAGATGCAGAAGGCTCCATGGTTGGGTATTTCTGTGGGCAGATGGGCCGAGGCCCAGTACCCCCATCCACCTGCATTGTCCAAGTGAGAGGCCAGGTGGCCTGACTCGGACCTCTCCTATCCACCAGCACACACCCTTCCACGGAGGACAGGCACACTCTCAGGCAGAGAGGGCTGGGCTGGCAGATGACCAGCTGGTCCTCATTGGAGCAGCTGTTCTGGAAAAAGGTGAAACACTTCTGCTTTCCTTGGTAAAGACCCACTTCCCAGAGCCCCTAAGTGACCCCTCCCTTGCCCTGGCCCTGGCACTTGGCACAGCAGGGCCTTGTCCGTTTTCCTGTTTGAGGGCTGTGGCTTGTGTGGCTCTGTTATTTAATTGTTAAAACTGCTGATTGCCACCCTCGCCCAGAGAGCTCCCCTGCAGCCCTAGGTCACTCACACCTTTTTAATGCCGTACTCGAAAGCTTGCTTGGCCAGCCGGCCAGGCCCGTCTACCGTCTTCCCGTCGTCATCCGGCCCCCAGCTGGCACTATATATGTCGATGTAGTTGGGTCTGATGCCCAGCGACTTCGCCTCCACCACGTCTGTGACGTCGCCGTCCAGCATGCGGATGCCTGAAAGCACAGTGCAGGCTTGACATCAGTGCCAGTGCTCCTGAGTGCACGGCAATGGCCACAGGGGCTTCAAGCAGCCCAGACAGTGACACTGCGTCATGGAGATCCCCGGCAGGGGCTTTCCCACATCCTTTTGCAAAGCTGGCTTCCCTGCTCCAGGCTGGCTGATGTGTAAAAATTAAAATGATGCCTCAGGCCAAGGCAACAAAGGAAGCCAAGTTGCTTCCAAAAGAGAGGGTCACGCAGCTTCCCTCGGCAACATGATGCCATGCTGGTATCTCAAAATGCACACTTCCATCATAGAACTTCGCAGCCTTTTCGGCTTTCCCAGCTGCTAGCAGTTGACATCTATTTCTCTTTCCTTTATGATTCCATCCCTGATGCATAATTTGTGATGAACCAAATGATGAGCTTTTAGCCTGGAAGACAGAAGCCTGTGTCCTAGCCTGTCACGAAGGGGGATCGGGCCTTAGATGGCACTGGCCATATCCTCTGTCTGGGTTCAGGTTCTGTGTTCCCTTGGAGGGGTCTTTAAAGGTGGGGAGTCCAGCTTCTTCAAGAGCACCCCAAGAGGAAAGGCATGACAATGTGTGAGGAGCTCCACAAACCTACCCTGATGTCTGCCACCCTAGTCAGGGGTCTCCCTCCTTGTCCCATGCCCAGCATCTGCCTCCATTACTGGTCATACTCTACAGTTAGTGGGCTTGTGCCCCCCAGTAAGCCTCCCCCAGAGAAGGAGTCTGAGCAAGGCCTGGATGACACTGGGAGACAGCCACCAGAACCCTCTTCCTGGATATTCGGAGATACATAAAGTCGTACTTTTCTGAGGCTCAGGAGACTTTGCCACCCCACCCTGGATCAGCAGCTTATGGCCACTCAGTACCTACAGCCCCCTACTTGGAGGCCCCAGAAGCAGTTCTATTGTATGAACACCAGCCCCAGCACTGTATGGTCTATGACCACATCCTTCACCAAGACAAATTCTAAATCTGAGTGCTATTTGAGGTACAATGAAAAAGGGGACTTTTTCTTATTGCAAGAACAGTCAATGCTTTTTGTCCAAAGTTTGGGAAATAGAGAAATAATCAGTGATAATATTTTGGATATCTTCTTCTAGTATTTTTCTTTGCCTGTAGCACGTACTTTCTTTCCAAATCCTTTTTTTCTCACTGACATTATACAGAGCATTTCCGTGTACCATCAAAGACTCTTCCAAGACATGGTTGGTAATGGCTGCAGCACCCTCGCCCCACATGCTCACTTCTGGCCCAGGTAGCCTCCTTCTGGGGCTCACCTCACCCAGCAGGGGTTTCCTCTCTCACCCATACTGGTCTAGGCCGATTTGTTTTATATCTCTGAATCTTCATCAATACATAGTGGATACTCAAAAACAGAAACTCTGAATATGATTGACCTTAAACTACAAAATAGTGACTTATCCCTGAACTTAAATGAGGCAGCTCAGGACTCTAAGAGAAGAGCCACAGGAACGACACCCTGGGAGGCAAGACCCTTCCCAGGTGTGCAGGGATGAGTAAAATCCCTACCATCCTATCCACTTAGACGATAATTGTGGCAGTACTGGGCTGTCACTTTTGATGGAAACTGATGGAAACTTAACACATAAATTTCAAATTTTCTTGTCCTCTAATCTCTTACCCAGTAGCACATGGATTGTAAACAGATAACTTAATGTACTTTGATCTGCCAGGATGAGCAGCTTCCTACCTAAAGAGCATTTGGAGAAGATTGTACTGTAATAAATTATTCCATTCTACCAATTAATTCTGCCCAGTTTTTATTTTCTAAAAACATGCTATTTGATATGTACTGGCATAGTTTGGATGGTTATCCCTTCCAAATCTTCTGTTAAAGTGTGACCCCTAATGCTGGAGGTGGGGCCTAGTGGGAGGTAACTGGGTCATGGGGTAGATCCCTCATGAATGGCTTGGTGCTGTTCTCATGGTAATGAGTTCACAAGAGAACTGATTAAATGCGTTTGGCACCACCTCCCCTCTCTCTAGCTTCTGCTCTCATCATGTGACACACCTGCTCCTTTTCTACCTTCCATCATGATTTTAAGCTTCCTGAGGCCTCACCAGAAGCCCAGAAGATGCTGTGAATCAAAAGACACCTTTATAAATTACCCAGTCTCAGATATTCCTTTATAGCAATGCAAAATGGACAAATACACGTACAAGTATTCAATGTCACATACATGTTAGCTATAAAACCTAATCAAATAACAGACACCCTTAACCCTCCACCCGACACAAGAATGAGGATATGACCACCTGGGGGCCTCAACCCATGTGTCTTCACTGCCATCCCTGGCCTCTCACGGGACAATGATCTGAATTTTGAATTATTCATTCCATTGCCTTTTAAAAACTACTGTTGAAATACAATTATACGCATGCTTATATAACATATTGTTTAATTTTGCTTCTATTGGGAATCAATCTTTTGTTGGTAATGTAGGTTATAAAAATCTTCTCCCAGTGTATGCCCTGTCTGCTCCTTTGTTTATGGTGTCTCTTGACAAACAGAGATCCTTAACTTTAATAGTGCAACAGGCCATTTCCCCTTGAAGATCACGGGAGTCATCTGGGGCAGAACATTTCCTGGGTTTGTTGTAAGGTTCTTCCTTTTACACGCAGGGCAGAGTCACAGCCCATGAGGGCTATAACATCAGTTCATTGTACTCTCTCCTTTTTGAGTTACAGGTGGAGAGGAGGGGTTAGGGTGGCCATGAAGTGCAGTTCTTCTCCAAGCTCTGGTCTGCGTGCCCAGCCCTTCCATCTCCATGGCTGTGTCAGGAACACCAGGACCAGGCACTCAGCTCCCTCAGCTGTGAACCTCCAAAAGCAGGGCCACAACCAGTGTGGTATGTTGGCAGTGTGGGACGTTGACAGTGTTGTCTAGCAAAGCAGGGGCCATGGCAAGATGCAGAGCAGCTCACAGTGGAAGAGAGAGAGAGAGAGAGAGAGAGAGAGAGCAGGGGTCAGAGAGTCCTGGGGTGGAATTCCAGCTCTGTGTGACCTTGGGCATGGTCTCAACCTCTCTAAACACCTGTTTTATACAATATTTACCTGCTGGGGTAGTTGAGATTAAAGAAGAGATAAGTTGAGGCCCTGGCACCTGGTGCTGAGGGATAAATAAATGGCAGCAGTGTTATGCATGCCCTTGCTCTCCGGGGCAGGAGACTCCGGAAGCCACATCAGCAGCCAAGACCAATTCTGTGTTCTAGTGGTTAAGCTGAACCTGCTATTCTAGGACTCCTCCATATAAGTGATAGGTGCTAAGATGCCTATTTCTGAACAAGAACAGGATGCCAGAAAACATCCAAAAATACATAAAACATATGACCAGAATGATTTCCCAACACCTCTCACCATGCTTTTCATCTTGGAAGAAGGCTGGCTGATGTGTGGGAAAGCAAGCATCATGTGTTTAGATTTTAATGAAGCATCTATTTTCCCCAACACTGACAAGTTGCCAGCAAAGACAAGGTAAATATTTTCAGTAGAAACCTGCTGTTCCAACATGAGCTTTTAATGTGAATGGCTCTCTGGAAATGCTAAGAAGAAAAACAGTAATCGTTTTTCCTAATGAAAAAAGAGAGACCCATTTATTGCCGAGTATAAAAATTATGTGGACAAATCATTCTGATGGCAAATTAAGTCCCCATTGTTAGCCTGAGAATGGATTGCTCTTTGGCATGCGGATTCAGAGCTCTCTGTGTGTCAGACTGACCCACTCTAGGATGAGTCTGTGGGCACGAGGTGGAAGGAGTGTTTAGTAGGAGGAGGGTGGCTGCTTTGGAGAACCTGGTGGCTCTGTGTTTGGTGGAGTGTTATAGGCTCAGTCCACCCCCAGGCAATTCCAGTTACCCCCAGAAGCTCCACCTGGGAAAATATCATACGGGCTTGCCCCACTTTACATAATATATGCATTCCTATAAAATCACCTAAATCCAACGATAGCGGGGGTGCCAAAAAAAAGTATACACATTTTAAGAGATATTCGCCATAATCAGAAGTGTCTGGATGCTGATGGTAACCACTAGGAGCACCTCTTCTAATTGCAGAAGTCAAATGTGACTGGTATTCCTCTTTTGTTATCAGTATATATTGAGTATTACAATTTTAATAGTTTTCCCTTCCTTAAAAAGCAATTTTTTTTGGCTCCTTCTGTATTTTTAATGGCCTCAGAGAACTTGCTGAAATCATTGATTTTACAAGTCTCTTCATAAAGTTAACAAAGAACAACACCTCTTTTTCCATAGTGACCCATCTTCCCTCTTTTTTCCCTGCTTCTAACTGGTATCTTGACTTTCCAAATAATAGGCTTATATAGGGCAAGGCAAATTCAACCACATGCAATCACCCCTATAAAGCAGCACAAGACACAGCATTTCCCCCCAAACCTTCTGAGAATGCTCAGTGTTAAAAGGCGATGATAGGAACACACACACCCACACACCAATACAAGTAATCAGCCCTCCTGCCCAGGTTGTTGGCATCTGGAGGAGGGCAAGGGAGGGGACACATTGGGCCCACTTTTGTTTATTGAGAAGTAATGTATTTTGCCTTCAGCAAATGAACAGCAACACAGGAGCAGTGAACAGCCGCAAGCAAAATTAGATTGTAACTTCCCGAGTGTGACAAATAGGCCTCCTCAACAAATTTTGCTCATTAATCATGAGTTTATTTTAGTAAATCCCCAGAGAATTGTGGTTTTTTGGGGGGGTTTGTTTGTTTGTCTTGGGTTTTTTCCCCTCCCAGTAAACTATAGTACATTCTGTCCTATGAGCAGTCATTCTGGGCCAACTGAAGTTTCAATAGTTTTTTAGAATTGCTAGATCTTAAAAGATTTCTGTCAATGCTTATTATCGCCTAAGACAATAAAAGTATGCCCAAGTGCTAAGAATGCTCTCACATGGCAGCCTTGCTCTAGGAATCCCAGGGTGCTGGGGTCCGCGGGGCTGTCACGACACATCGATGTTCACCAGCATCCCGTGACACCCGTGGAGGCCAGTGTTTGATCGCCAAGCCTTCTCTCTTGGTTTCTGCTCTGTTCCTGATCTCCTGGCAGAGCCATGTCACCTCTATCTGTAGTGGAAACACAGCTGTAGACAGTGGGGCACCTTGTGAGGATGTCCTGCCATGGAGCCTGGATCATGAGATGAAGCCCATCCTCAGTCAGGTCTTGCGTGAGCTGTGTCTTTACATTTTCTCTATTCTGATGTTTTGATAGCTGGGGCCTTGCAAACCCTGGACAGATTGTTCCTTCAGGCCTAATCAATTTCCAGGGATAGGAAACAACTCACCCAGGAGCTTGCTGTTGACATATAGGCCAACCCATCCAGAGTCTACACCCCAACCACCTCCATCATTGGTCTCTCAGTTCCCCTATCCTAATCACCCCAGGGTCAGGGAGCAGACAACTAGGGATAGCTCCTATGTCCCAAGTCTGCTGAAATCATTCACACTAGCTGTTTCTACACTTGCTTTCCCCACCTTGATGATTCCTTCTCACAGAAGCCACCATAAAGGCTCTGGCCCACATTTCCTCCTCTCACCCTCTGCCTCCTAACCAACCTGGTGCCGCCCTGTGTGGCCCTATGTGGTGCGATATGCCCCCTCCTCTTGAGTAACAAACTACCTTTTCCATCAGTGGCAGTGGTCTCCTCGTCTGTTGGCCTTGCCACACCTAAATAATAATGAAAACTACGTATATATTTAAACAGGTCTCTCTTTGACAATCAGGCCCTGTTGAGTCTTCGAAGAACAGTAAAAAACTGGAAGAGCCTTAGTCATTATCTAGCTATCTGACATCTAGACTATCCCTCTCACGGCCTAGGGAATGAGGGAATGAGGACCAGGAGTGAACCACCCAGGGACTCACAGCGAATCAGAGAGCTGGCAGCTTGGGACCCAGGACAGAGTAGCATGCTTCTGAGCTAGCTGGAGCACTCACACACCTCTACTGCAAAGGGAGGCAGCAAGGGACCCTGAGAAGGTGTGTGGCTTGTGACACAGAAAGTAAACACACACCCTGAACTGACCTCTGAAGGAGACAAGGAGCCGGTGAGAATAAGATATTCAAGCTGCCACCTGAGAGCTTGTCACTAAGACTTGAAAGTGCTCTCTCCCTGTCTCTTTGCTTCTATCTGTCTGTCTTTCTCATAGGCACCCAAGAATAAAGCGACTCCTCAGCAGTGTTTGTGAGGACAATCTCAGGAACCCAGATCTGTGTCGCCCACAGCATTCGGGAGCCAGCCTCCAGTCCTCTCGGTGGCCTGGGGAGGGCATGTGGCTGCCAGGGAGTCACAGTGTGGAGGGACTATGGCCAGTTCTTGTCCATCTTCTCCTTCTCATGGCTCCTGCTTAGCCTTGGGATGCCCTACCCAGTAGTCATGGGCCTTGGATGACCATGTGGGGGCTGAAGGGAGGGGGAGGTAGGGAACCTGACAGCCCCAGCTCCTGACAACCCTAGCTCCTCACATTCACCAAATCCCCCCAAACTCCCCAATGCATTTTAAATCCTCCAGCAGTTGGAAATACATTGGGAGCCTTTGAAGATTAATCTGCAGCTTAAACTGTTCTCTTGAAATGCTCACAAGCCTAAACTGCTTAATGGAAACGCTAATGAGACTGAATTCTGTGACTAAGAATTAGCATAATTAACCAATTTATTGGCCAGGATTAATTTAGCTGTTATGTACTTAACATTTTCATGTTTGCAAAAGGAAAAACATGATTCAGTTCCCCAAATCAAAATATGGAGCAAAAACACCAACAGAAATCTGGCTGCTGCTGTTTCTATTTCCTTCCCAGAAACAGAGTAAACACAGTCTGAAAAGACGCGCACACGTCGTATGGCTGAGCAAGTGGGGAGCTTTCCTGTTGGGAAGCATCTGTCGGGCTGAAGGGGCCTCCCCGCAGCCCCCAGCCCTTCTGCTCCCTCAACGCCGGCGCCAGATGCTGCCTGCTCCTGAGCAGCCTTGGGGATCCTGCCCCCCCGCCAGGCTGGCAATGCTTCTCAAATGCTGGGCAAGCTGTACCCCAGACGAAGTATCCCCAGGACACCCCTCCTGCCTTAGGAAAATGCCTGAATCTTGCAAAACATCAGCAGGTGCCCCGTGACGTTAAAGGGGCCAGGGCTCCACTCACCCACCTCGCACAAGGCGGGCTTCCCTGACACAGCAAGCTCTGCGCTGGCTGAGGCAGCACAACTGGCCCCCACAGGCCTGTCTCGGAGGTGGCTGGGGGTCAGGGGGACACAAAGCCAGGGGGACCCAGAGCAGTGGGTGGGCTCACATCCTCGGCTGTAGTCTGGGAGGGGCCTTCACGCATGTGCAGGCACCAGGAGGAAGGGCTCACCAGAAGATCACCTGCAGCTCACCTCATCACCAGTAGAGCTGGTGATGACGAGCTGATGGCAGGCAGAGGCAGCCAAGCCTAAGATCCACCCATCATCTCCACAAACCACTGAAGCCAACCAGAAACAGGCTAAGATGGAGGGAACATTAGAGACAGTGAGAAGGAGAACGATGTGTGGGGAATTATTTTTCTTTTTTTTTTTAAAGATCAGGTGCAGTGACTGACCCCCTATAATCCCAGCGCTTTGGAAGTTCAGGAGTTCAAGACTAGCCTGGGCAACATAGCAAGACTCCATCTACAAAACATAAGAAAATAAAAAGTAGTCAGGCGTGGTGGCATGCACCTGTAGTTCTAACTGCTCGGGTGGGTGAGGCAGAAGGATCTCTTGAGACTGGGAGATGGAGGTTACAGTGAGCTATGATTGTATCATTGCACTCTGCCTGGGTTACAGAACAGAGCTATGATTGTACCACCGCACTCCACCTGGGTTACAGAGTGGAGCTACAACTGCCCTGCCACTAAAAAAAGAAAGTAATATCAACAATAATAAAGGTTATAGAGCAGAGAGCAAAGAAAGGTTAAATGAGGAGAGAGGCTAGAAAAGACCTCTCGCTCCCTTCCTATGCTATTCCCGTTATCATTCTTTTTCAGGCCAGGAGGAAGAAGCAAGGTCAAGTTACATTTGGAAGGAATGTGAACTCTGTCAAGAAAGAGATATGCTTGCACACACAAGGGCTTCCCTTCTGCTTCTGTCTCTGGCCACTGGACTTGGTGGCAGCTGTCCTCATCCAGATCCTAGCAACAGAGCTACAACTGCAGAGTGGAGGTCCAGGCTTCAAGGCAACAGGCCTGAGGCCACATGCTTGCTCTGCCTCTGAGCAGCTTTGTGAACCTGATCATGGTGAAGCACCTCTCTGACTGTTAACTTCCCCGGGGAGTCAAATGGCCATAATGATGTCCAACACAGAATCATTCTGAGGACTGGATGCAAAGATGACTACAGCATTTGGTGTCGCATCTGGCAACTATGAGCAATCAGTGATAGCTGTTACTATCAGCGCAATAAAAACACAAAGGAGATTGGACTAAGAAGGAAGACTGTGCACATAGCCTATCCCTCCTTAGGGCCCAAATCTCTAGACATAATTTTTTTTTAAAAAGGGAGGTCGGACATGTTGGCTCATGTCTGTAATCCCAGCACTTTGGGAGGCTGAGGCAGGAGGAATGTTTTCGGCCAAGATCAACTTGGGCAACATAGCGAGAACCTATCTCTATACAATAAAAAAATAAGCTGGGCATGGTGGCGCACACCTGTGGTTCCAGCTACTGGGAAGGCTGAGGTGGGAGGATCACTTGAGCCCAGGAGCTCGACTCTACAGTCAGCTGTGATTGCACCACAGCAGTCCATTCTAGCTTGAGTGACAGAGCAATAGATTCTGTCTCAAAAAACAAAAACCAACCAAACAAAAAATCTATAACAGCCCTGAAAAACAATAATAAAGGTCGACATAGACAAGATGTTCTGAGGACTGAAAAGAACAGCAAGCAAGGGATCAGCCAGCAGGAGGACGCAGTGCCCTGGCAGAAGGACATCTGAGGTGAGAATAATTCCACAAGTGCTTGAAAGCCGGAGGCTCTGTGTGCAAGAAAAGGAGGGACCCTGAGCAGGCATTAGCAAGAGGAGCTGGGGCAGCAGCCAGTCAGCCAACTCCCTCTCCAGTCTAAGCACTTACAGTAGCAGAATTCATCCAGAGGCTGACAGTGAGACAGGGTTCTTAGGCCCGAGAGCCAGGCCAGTGTCCTGGGAGCAGGGAGTCCTCCGCCACCCTCCCAGAGGAAATGCCATCCAGCCACAGTGCAGTGGGAGGGCTCACATCCTCAGCCGTAGTCTGGGAGGAGCCTATCACAGAAAGGCCCCTGCTGTCAGACTGGATACTGCCCAAGGCCACATGTGGATCCCTGAGCACAAACAATCCAGAATCAGCAAATGTTTAAGAAAATCAGCATCAGCCAGGCTGGGTGACTCAGCCTGTAATCCCGTGCTTTGGGATTGCCTGAGCCCGCGAGTTCAAGACCCGCCGGGGTAACTTGGCGAGACCTCATCTCTACAATACATCAAAAAATTAGCCAGGCGTGGTAGCGCGCACCTGTAGTTCCGGCTACTTGGAAGGCTGAGGTGGAAGGATCGCTGGAGCTCAGCAGGTTGAGGCTGCGGTGGCCGGAAGTGGCCACTGCACTCTAGTCTAGGTGACAGAGTGAGTCTCCAACTCAAAAAAAAAAGAAAACCAGCATCAATAAAGAGAAGAGTCAAATTAAAAGTCAATACACACACAAAAAAACAGACGAGCCCAAGGAGACAAGGTTAATGGAATAAATGGGGAAAAAACAAAACAAAACAAAAATTTAAAATAAATACACAGAACACCACAGAAAAAAATTGCAGCACCATTCCTACTTAACAACAGCAAAGGTTGAGCAGGGAGCCTAGACCTCCACCCTTGAGATATGTAATGAGGTGCCCACCCACCTGCTGGGTGATGTCAGAAAAGAATAAGCAGGGAGCAGGCCCTCTCCCATGGTTAGCAGATAACATGCAGTGAGCCTGGTCTTGCTTTCTTTTTTTTTTTCAAAGAAAGAAAAGTTTATTTAAAAGTAAATTAGAGAGAGAAAGAGAAAGGAGGGAGAAGATTCACCTTCCCAAGATTGGGGAGGGGGGTCAAAGACAGGAATTGTGGTGACAGCCATAGCTCAAAGAGTACATGGCCACACCAGAGTCTAGCAAGGCAATGGCCAAGCCTGGTCTTCCACCTCCACTCCTCTTCCCCGAAGTTGTATCGGGAGGTCTGGGAGAGAGTCAGGATTTTCCCTGCCCCCAGTAATGGGGTGACTTCATGGGGGGGCACACAGAGAGCTGGGAGTCTTGCCTCCACTCAGCATTGATGAGAAGTCTTCCCACCCTCAGTTATCAACCTGATGAATGGGGGCCTGGATACACACCTGCACCTGGCAATAATGAAACGGTGTCCTTTTCCCCTCTGCTGTAGCTGCCCCAGAGAGAGCCAGCTGGAACAGAAGGTTTAAATAAGACCTAGAGTCTTATGATACAAAAATGTGCATGTTTCAAATGAAAATCACACATCATACTAAGAACAACTAGGAAGACCTCTAATGCATTAAAAAAGGGAAATCTTCGATGACAACACTGAGGTAAGAGGAATGTTGGAATGATCTGACAAAGATTTCATTTATTTTGGATTTATCCTTTTTATTAATTTAAAAAATGTTATGGGTAAATAAAAATTATTTTGACCAAGAATAAAAGCAGCTGTGATAAAAATGCTTCAGTGAGCAATTATGAATATGCTTAAAACAAATGAAAAAAATAGAAAGTTTCAACAAAGAAACTGAAAGTCTCAGCAAAGAAATAGAAGAGTAGAGTTATTACAACTAAAAATATAATAATCTAAATAAAAAACTCAGTGGATAGACTCAATAACAGAATCTAGGGGACGGAGGAAAAAAAGGGTGAACTAGAAAATTTTTTTTGAAAAAGAATTACCCAATCTGAACAGCAGAAAGTAAAGACTTTTAGCCGGGCTCAATGGCTCAGCCTATAATCCCACGCTTTGGGAGGCTGAGGTGAGTGAATTGCCTGAGCCTGTGGGTTCGAGACCCGCCTGGGCAACTTGGCAAGACCTCATCTCCACAATAAATCAAAAATTAGCCAGGCATGGTAGTGCACACCTGTAGTTCCAGCTACTTGGAAGGCTGAGGCAGAAGGATTGCCGGAGCCCAGCAGGTCGAGGCTGCGGTGGCCGGGAGCGGTGATGAAGTGAGACTCCAACTCAAAAAAAAAAAAAAAAGAAAGTAAAGACTTTTGAATAAAATGAACAGAGCCTCAGGGACCAGTGAGACTATAACAAGGATCTAAAATTCATGCCACTAAAGTACCAGAAAGAGAGGAAAAAGAGGGGAGAGCTGAAAAAGTTCTCCAAGAAATAATGGGTAAACACCATTCAAACCTACAGATTCAATTAGGCTTACTTTTCCTCTTGAGTTTGGTTTGATGGTTGAAGCAAAAATTATAACACTGTCTGATATGGTTCTAAGTGAATATATATTTAAGATGGATGTATATGACCAATATTATAAATGGTGAAGGATACTGGGATGTAAAGGAAGGTTTCTATACTTCACCCAAGCTGGCAAAATGACAATACCCATAACATAGATTGTGCTAAGTTACGTGTGTATAATGTAGTACCAAGAAAGGCCACTAACAAAGCTATACAAAAAAGCACTCAAAAACATCACAGATACATTAAAACAGAATTCTAAAAAGGATTCAAGAAACCCTTGGAAGACAAGAAAAAGAAAATAAGGAAACTAAAAACAGAGAAAACAAAAGATAAGATAGTAGACTTAAATCCTAACACATTATATTAATTAATATACAGTAATAATTGCATTAAATATAAATGGTCTAAATATAACAATTAAAAGACAGAGATTGGCAGGGTAAATTTTAAAATATGGCCCAAATATATGTTGTCAGCAAGAAACTCAATTAGAATTTAACAATATAGGCAGATTGAAAGTAAAAGGATGGGAAACAATATACCATGCAACTATTAATCAAAGGAAAGTAGAAGTAACTAGATAAAGTAGATTTCAGATAAAGTAGATTTCAGAGGAAAAAAATTATCAGAGACAAGGAGAGACACTTTATCAGTCACAGTGGAAAACCAAAGACCATGGGGCAATATTTTAAGAGTTCTGAGTGAAATTATTTTGAACTATAAAACAAAACCCAGCCAAATTTATAGGAATAAATTTAAGACATTTTTAGATTTCAAAGACTCAGAAAGTTAGCTATCTATATGACCTTTCATATATATATTCATATATACAGCAAGCAACTCAAAGATATCTTTTGGAAGATAGAATAATTTAATAGATGTGAAAATTTAATAAAAGAAAAATTAACATAAAAGAAAGATTTTTTAAAATGGTAACCAAAGAAATTGGTCAACCTTTATAGTTAGGTTGTTGATGCATAATGTAAAGCTGTTAAAAATATTATGAAGTTAAAATCCTGGAAGATCCCAATCTGGGGAGGTGAGGAAGAGGAGAAGATGGCAAAGAGAAGTGGAGCTGTGATAAGGTTCTTGTGATGAGCACTGATTAGTGCTAAACGCTATAAAGAAATATTGGGGGGACCCCAAAAAACCAGAATTATCTTTCGGATGGCAGGTCCTATGTAATACACTCAGAAATTGTTCCTCCAGATCAAACGGTTAACCAAAGTTTTTATCTGGAAGTTCTGAAAAGTTTGTGTCACAATTTATGGAAGAAATGTCCTGAGTTGTGGCAAACAGGTGACCGATTCTTCCACCATGACAGCATGCCTTCCCACACTGCAATGAATATTCAGCAGTTTTTAACCAAAAAACGGCATGGCCCCTGTGCCCCACCCTCCCTATTTACCTGATCTTGCCTGGAGCCACTTTTTTTATTTCCCCAATGAAAAAAGTCCTCAAAGGGAAATATTTTGCCAATGTGCAAGAGGCAAAACAAAAAATGACAGAAGCATTAAAAGGCATCCAAAATGACAAGTTCAAAAACTCTTTTGAGCAATGGAAAAAGTGTCTTGATAGGTGTATTACATCAAATGAAGAGTACTTTGAAAGTGACTGAAGTTTAAATATGTAAGAATAAATACATAATTTTTAATAAATAAATTCCAGTTTTTTGGGGTCCCCCTCAGTATCTGTTTTGAGTGACAGATAAACAGAATTAGAATGTAAATATTTCAAGCCATTAGAGTAAAAGAAAACAAAGAAGAGAAAAGAAATTACATCTATCTAGCAGAAGGCATATAAGGATATTTTATATATATTTCTTGTATATGTACACTGTCTGTATGTATGAAACGGAATACAACAGTAGAAATCAAAATACATCTGAAATCAGCACATGAATGAACATAGCAAATAGCAAATTCCTTCTTTTCAGAGACTCTGTATTAAAAATACATCCAAATACTTGCTGTTTATAAAACTAAGGTTAACAATAAGGGACTACAATATATATGAGGAAAGTGATGATAAAATAATATAGCAAGTGTGCTAATTTGATCAGCCCAAGTACAGATGTGATATTAATATCAGGACAAAGTACAACTAAAGGCAAAAAGAATGAGATGAGACAAAGAGAGGATTTTTATGCTGGTTAAAGATTCATTACACCAAAAAGATATCTTTTATGCACCTTGTAGCACAGCTATAAAATGTGTACAGCAAAAATTGAAAGAAATTGACAAATCCATAATTATCACGGGGACCAATATCCCTTTTCAGAAACAGATCAGGTAGACAAAAATTAAGAAAGACTCAGCCCTTTTAAATGAATTTGACCAACCTACAGGTACCAGGCAGGCAGAAGGAATGGCTGTAGTGTCCAGCTCTGTTAAGACCATGGCAGGACGATGAACCGCCATCTGAGTGAGGAACAGCTGCTGTGCAGCTCCAGCTAACTGTTGTCATGAAGAAATGAGGGCCCAGGGTGGCCAGAGCTTCTAATTTTTCAAAGGAAACCCAAGCCCATATTTTTACACGAAATCCTTTGATTTGTAAATGTTTGCTCAAGTGTTTACGCTTGTGTGGGTCAAACAAAACACGTCCACAGGCCAGAGGCAGCCGGTGGCCACCCACTGCAACCCCTAATCTGATACAGATTTTTGTACTCGATAAGCATAGAATAAAAATACTTTTCAAACTCCCATTGGAATTGACAAAAATCAAACATGTATTAGGCCACAAAGACATTCTTCATAAATTCCAAAAGGCAGAAATTATATAGAACAGTCTCTGATCCCATCAATAAAGTTAAAAATTAGCAACAAAAGGAACACCACAATTTGTCCAGTTGGAAAATTCTTAAAATCTCTTCTCAATAACTCCTGGGTTAAAGAGAAAAATCAAAGCTAAAATGTAAAATTATTCAGAAATATACAGCAATAAAGGTACCACATAATTAAACCAGTAATAGATGATGAAAGGAAAATGTATAAAACATTTATTAGAGCATAAAAAAGGAGCTAGAAAACAACAAAAATTAAAAACCTGAAGGAATTAATAAACAAAGCAAAGAAATTTATGAGATAAAAATTAAGGAACTCGATCAAAAAACCTGCTTCTCTGGGGAAAAAAACCCATTTTACAGGAAGTAGCAACTTTTCATTAATCAAGGGGGAAAAGATGCCATAAATAAGATTAGAAACAATTATAACTATAAATATGAATGAAATATTTTAAAATTATGAGACTATGCTATTAAGTTTATGTCATATATTTGAAAATCTGGAGAAACAAATTATTTTCTAGTAAATTTAATTATCACAATTTCCTCAAGAAAAAAATAGAAAACCTGAGTAGATCCAGTCCTTTAAAAAAGTCAGCATACCCAATCAGATGAATTAATCTGCTCTACCAAGACTTCAAAAGTCAGGCAATGTCCACAATATATGAACTGTTTCAGAGCACAGTAAATGAGAGGAGGTTTCCTAATTCATTTTACAAGATCAGCATAACTCTAATACCCAAACTAGAGAGACATCACAAAACACAAAATCACAGTTCAATTCAGGTTATAAATAAAGATGCAAAACCATATATACAATATTAACAATTGAATGTAGCAATGTATTAAGAGAACAATACTCACAATCAAATAGTATTCCATGAATGAAAACAATTTTTAGTGTTAGGAAATCTTTTACTGGAATGAACTACATTAAACAGATTAAATACTGAAGTAGAAAGACAATATCATAATCTCAATAGGTGCTTTCAAAAAGAACATGTAAAAAAATTCAACATTCATTCCTAATCAAATCTCTGGAAAAATCTAAGAATACAATAAAATGACCTTAACTTGATGAAGGGTATCTATAGGAAACCTACAGAAGATATCTATAAGTGGTACAGAACTAGAAGCATTCTTGTGTAAGTCAGAAATAAAACAACCGAACCTATAAACGACCACTATTCAGTGTTCATCAGGAGGCCCTACATATTTAAATAAGGCAAGAAAAAGAAATGAGACTTATTAACATTAAAGAGATAAAACCACCATTATTTATGAATAAGTTATTATTTACATCCATCTAGAGAAGCCAAGAGAATCAAGGAAAAACAATAGCACCACTGGAATTCAATAAGGTAGCCAGACACAGTAACAGACACACAGAAACTAACAGCCTTCCTATATCCATTTCAATAATGACCAACTAGAAATAAATTTTTAAAAAACCAACCTAGAAATAAACCCAACAAGGAGTATATCAGACCAATATGGAGAAAGTGGTAAAACTTTTAAAAATGATATAAAAGAAGACCTGAATAAATGAAAACATACCATGCTCCTGGGTGGGAAGACTCAATATTGTAAAGCTGCCAATTCTCCCCCAATTAATCTATAATTTCCATGCAATCCCAATCAAAATCCCAACAGGATTTTTTATGGAACTTGACAAAGCAGATTCTCAAGTTCATCTGAAAGAGAAAATGTGCAAGAATAGCCAAGAAGTTTTTGAAAAAGAACCATAAGAGAAAACTGTCCCATCAGTTATCAAAAAACAAAAATAAAAACTCCCTAAAGTATAATAATTAAAAGTGCAGCATCATTAGGACATACAAAGAAACAGACTAATGAAACATAAGGGAGGATCCAGTGTCCATATGGGAATCTAGGATGTGACAAGCGTGGCATGTACAGATCACTGAATATTAATTTGGGAAGGGGGATGAAATTAGATCTCTCCTTTACACTATTCACACAAATAAATTCCACATGGATTGAAAGTGAAACAAAAAAGACACAACCATAAATGCTTTAAGACAAACAACTATTCTAAAACTAAGTTTTTAAAGGAAACAGGAGAATAGGTTTATTTTCCCAAATTCAACAGTCATAAAGGAAGATAAACAAATTTGATATCACAAAATTTTACAACAGGTAATTATCGAAACATTACATATAGAAAAAGGGTACAAATCATTAATGTACATCTAGATAACTCAATATAAAATTAAGATTTCACTAAAATGAAAGACATCAGGGACTTCCAGTTAATACACAGGATACCCTGCTCTCCTCTCTGAAAACAATGAAGATAATATGTGCTTCAGCAGATTACAGAGAATGGACAATTTCTCCCCAACGCAGGTGATGCACCTGAGGGCAATATGACCAGGGGTCCTGGTGGCTGGAGGAGTTTGTTTCTTAAGATATCATTTGGGCTGGGCTCGGTGGCTCAGCCTGTAATCCCGCGCCTTTGGGAGGCTGAGGTGAGTGGATTGCCTGAGTCCGCGGGCTCGAGACCCACCTGGGCAGCGAGACCTCATCTCTACAATAAATCAAAAAATCGGCCAGGCATGGTAGCGCATGCCAGTAATTCCGGCTACTTGGAAGGCTGAGGCGAAA
>NW_007255240.1:27668-99036 GCF_000164805.1 Carlito syrichta | reverse complement strand
GGTGACAGAGTGAGACTCCAACTCAAAAAAAAAAAAAAAAGATGGCATTTGGAGGGTTCCACCACTTCTTTCGCTTGATTTAATTATTTTGATGTAACAAAACATATAAGAAATGTGCAATTTAACAAAGAAGGTTGATTTTTTAAAAATGACTCCATTTGTACAAATTTTTTTTTTTGAGTTGGAGTCTCACTCTGTTGCCCAGACTGGAGTGCAGTGGCCGCTCCTGGCCACCGCAGCCTTGACCTGCTGGGCTCCGGCGATCCTTCCGCCTCAGCCTTCCAAGTAGCTAGAATTATAGGCATGTGCTACCATGCCCGGCTGATTTTTTGATTTATTGTAGAGATGAGGTCTCGCCTGCCCAGGCAGGTCTTGAACCCGCGGGCTCAGGCAATCCACTCACCTCAGCCTCCCAAAGGCGCGGGATTACAGGCTAAGCCACTGAGCCCGGCTTGGAATCAAAATTTTAGGAGCCCATCTGTGGTGATTTTGAACTATGTTCACAGATTTTTGGGGGGACATTTTTCTATTCAAAAGGTACAGCTGGATTTCTCTCCATGTGAGTGTATATTAGACTTAATGATTCATTTCTAATGAATAGAGTATGGCTGAAGAGATGGTACATAACTTTTGAGATTAGGTCATAAAAGACATTGCTGATTCCTCCTTGTTTTCTCTCGAGTCATTTCTGTAATGAGGGAAGCTAGCTATCATGTGATGGGGGCACTCAAGCAACCCTATGGAAAGGCATACCTGGTAAAAAAAAATCAAGGCTTTCTGCCAACAGCCACAGAAGTAACCCATCTTGGAAGTGGATCTTCCAGCCTTCAGACTACATACACAGCAACAGCCTGACTGTAACTTTATGAATGACCCTGAGTCAGAATCATTCAGCTCAGCCTCTATCTGTGCTGGATAACAAATGTTTACTGTTTTCAGTGCTACATGTTGGAATATCTGTCACGCAGCCATTGGCAACTAATACACATTTTAATTGACAAAGAAATATAAACCACAAGTTCAACAATGGCAGAGTGGCTCATATCAGACTAACTATTCTAAAGATAATAATTATAAATTCTGGACAAAATATTTATTTAGGAAAAAAAAAAAAACATTTAAGAGTGTTAGAGAGCAGCCAGAAGAAGGCAGAGGCAGGTGGGGGATTCAATTATTGAAAGAAAGGAGCCGTGCTGGGTATGATCTAAGTTTACACAATTTTTCCTGTAAAGGAATTACCCATTTCTCTTGGTGCACAGAGGCTAGAACTCAGTCAGGAAGGGGTAATCTTATTCTCCTAAGCAGACAGGGGATGGAGTTTGGGGCTTCCAGAGCAGCTGAAAATTTAGAGACGAAATCTCAGAAAGAGCTACAGAGAACATATAAACTCTACTCAGTCACTTGGTTGAACTCTGAACCGTACACACTCTAAGACATTCGATAGGAAAATAACAGCCAAAAGGCTAAATAAACTGAGCAGGTATTTCACCCACAGCCCATTGAGGACAGGGAACTTGGAATTTGAGTCTTGCTAAGTTAGAAGTTTTAGTAAACATTTCAAACTTTCCATTGAAATACCAAAACAGTCATGTTCTAGGAGTAAAGACTATAATGCTTTGGCTAAGGGATTTTCCCCAAAGCTATGAGCAAATTAAAAGGAGACCAACTCTTAAAAAATGAATAATTAAGTCTCCACAAATTCACATTTAACTGACTGCCAGAACAAAACTCAACAGCATTTATACAAAGAGAATCCAGAATCTCTACAATGTAACATAACAGTGTCTACTGTACAAGAAAAAATTACTAGGCATGTGCAAAGAAACAGGAATATGTGACCCACTGTAAAAATAAATATTAGTCATTAGAAACATTCCTATATATGGCCTAGATATTGAAATTCATTCAAGAGACTTTAAAGTCACTATTACAAACATGTTAAAGAGCCTAAAATAAAAGATAAATATAATGGGTGAAAAGATGGGGAATCTCAGGAGTGATCTGAAGTCAGAAAAAAAAAAAAAAAGCCAAAGAATAGACTGGACACAACAAAAGAAAGGATTTAGTGAACCCAAAGAGCAATTGAAAAAACCTAATTTGAAGCACACAGAGGAAAAAGAATTTTTAAAAAATGAACAGAACCTCAATAACCTATGAGGTGTGTTAAGCAGTCTAACAGCTGTAACTGGTGTCCAAAGTGAGGAGAAATAAAATGTGTTGAAAAAATATTTAAAGAAATATTGACAAAATCTTTTTCAAATTTGATTAAAAAATAACAACCCACTAAGAAGCATTGCAAATTCCAAACTGGAATTAATACAAATAAAATTACACAAAAGGACATTATAGTCACAGGCAAAGCACAGGTAGAAAAAAAAGCATTATAAAAGCAGCAGGAGGAACACACCTCACATAAGGGGAACAACAATCAAGATGACAACTGACTCATCATCGAAGCAATGGATGCCAGAAGACAATGGAATAACATATTTCAGGTGCTGAAACAAAAACATGTCAAGTTAGAAGGCTATGTTCAGCAAAATTTCTTTTAAAAAAACGTGGTGATACTTTCATACAAAATCTGAGAAATTCTCACCAGCATACCTGAACCTCAGGAAGTACTAAAATAAATTATTCAGGTGAAGAAAAATGAAACAAAAATGGAAATCTGAAGCTAGAACAAGTAAGGAAGAGTGCTGGGAGGGTACATATATAGGGAAGTATATTTCTTTTTATAATTCACTTAAAACCAACTGAACATTTAAAACAAGAATAGTAGCAATGCACTGTGGGTTTATAACGTATATAGAAAAATACATAAAAACAACAGCATGAAGGATGAGAGTGTGAATTGAAATATTCTGTTTTAGATTTACACATTACACATGAAGTATACCATTAATTCCAGATAGACTGGGGAAAGTTAGGTTATACATCATACTCTCTTGAGTGACAACTAAGAATAAAAGGTATAGCTTCATGGTCAGCTCCAGGGACATCTCTAAGAAATTTCCTGCCACATGCTAGCACACTCAGAAAGGGCATCTAGGTTGGGGCACCCAAAGATTGCTCTACTCAGAGGTGGGCTTGGAGAGGGGGCAGAAAGAAGGGGTGGCTGCCTGTGTAGATAGACTGAAGCTGTCTGTGTACAGCATCTTTGGAGTCATTGGCTGTCATGGGATCTTTGGGTCAGGGCCAGCCTCAACCCCACACCAGCCTTTCCATACAGTCCAACCTCATAACCCCTATCTGTGTGTGGCAGGCTCACCTCAGCTCTGTGCTGCAGACCCCATTGTGTCATCAGCACTCCCAGGTGCAGTTAAATCCTCTGGTGTTGAGCTCGAGCCATATCTCATGCTTCTGTCCTCACCGAATGCTTGTCCTGCCACTCCTGGGGCTCCCTGTCTGCTCCTCCTCCCCATCTGCTCCATTTCAGTGCATGGGCCTGTACTGTCTTCCATGTTGGTTCCCACCAAAGATATGCCAAGCTCCCAGAAACCTCAAACTGTGCTTGTCAACTCCTTCATCTCCTCCTCAATGTCTAGCCCAATATTATATATGCAGTACATGCTCAACAATAGTCAATGCATTAATTTAAAAACATTCCTGTTCCCAAGCCTTGCAAATGGAGCTGCTCCCTCCAGATTTGAGAAACTTGGGAATACAATTTGGCAATGAGTGTAGAGCTATCTAATGACAACAAACTGTCTTTATTTCTGGGAGGGTCTTTAAGTGCATTACTTCTACTGACTCCTCCCTACCATTCACGATAGTCCTCTAAACCAGCACTTCCCAAATAATCACTTGTAGACAAACCCTCTGGATATCTTGTTATATGCAAATTCTGACTCAGTAGGCCTGGGATGGGGGATTCTGTACTTCTAATAGCTCCCAGAGGTTGTCGATGCTGCCAGTCTAGGGACTTTGAGGAGCAAGGCTCAGACAAACAAACCCAAAGATGAGGTCCACTTCCTCACTCAGAGCAAGACAGATCATTCTTATTCTCCCTCAGAGTTTCCACAGAGGGACGGAGCTGCTCAGTGACTCTCTGCACACTTAGCCCTGAGCCAATAATCTCACACATGGAATCTGACTTCATCATCATAACAAACCTGGGGTGGCAGCTGCATCATCACCACCCTCCCCCCTACACAGAAAGATGCCTTGGCTCAGACAGGTTATGTGAGTCATCCAAAGACATACAGTCAGTGAGTGGTGGGAATGGAAGTGGTGCCCAAGTCAGCCTGATTCTATAGCTCCTGGAGAGACTTCTCAGGGATCTTCACATATCACCAAGGGTTCCAGGGAGAACTCACACATCTCAGCGTACAAGGACCACCCACAAAGGAGTGAAGCCAGTTGACAGAGTCTCCTGATTTGTTCTGCAGAACACACCCTTGGGGGGTTAATTCTGACATAGAATGACAAATCCCAGCCACTTCAAATTTGATTTCCAAGGGGAAAGGCAGGCAGAGACTCTTAATTAAGTAAAAGCTGGAGACCCTCTTTTCACCACTCAAGAAATACCCCAAGGACTGGGTGATCTGGGGAACGCCTGGCCCAACCTCCCCATCGTGCACTTCTTGTAAGTGGAGCAAGGGCCTGCAGCGGCTCTCACAAAGGCTTGACAGCAGGAGCAGCAGCAGCACCCTGGGAAGGCAACTTCCCACCACTGTCATCTGACTGGACAAGAGCACCTTCCAGGCAGAAAGGCCTCCCTCATGAAGCTGGCAGTCCCTGAAGGCTATCTGACCCCCCTCCTCTGCTCTCATCCTCTCAGGTTCTGGCTCAGTGATGAGCACCTGGCAGGTACTTCAGAATACTTAGTGGCTGAGCTGTCACACTGCTAGGCTCTGGGGAGGTACAAAGACGTGAGACTCTACTCCAAAGTCCCATGTTAGTAAGGGCAGCTTGACTGACCAATATGAGAAGCTAAATAACAAAGTCAGACACACCCAGGTCGGGCACTGCTCCTGAAGGGGCCTGGAAGAGCTGACTCCTCTGATGAACAAGACTGGGGGAGGGAAGCTAGATTCAAGGTGCTTTACAGAGCAGAGTGGGCGTGAGCTGGCTGTCACAGGGGACTGAGCCAAATGGAGAGGCAGGGAGAAGCAGGAATGGGAATGGTTGAAGACCAGGCATCAACAAGGAAGACTGCGCATGTCTGAGGGACAGTATGACAAATGTCCTGTGACTACGGTCAAGAACAGGGGCAGGAGAAGTAGACTGGAGGCTTGAGTGGGAGCAGCGGCCTAGAACAGCCCTTCATCCCAGGTAAAGACTGTAACTCTGGGAGGTGACAGAAAGCCATGGAAGAACTACGAGCAGGGAAGAACTGACATAGCCTTTGGGAGGAGTGGGCTGGTTACCAGTAGCAAGTCAGCATCCAGGCTAGTAGGGTCAGAGGAAAAGGGGTACCTTTCTGATGGGACCTGCAATGGCTTTCAGGCAGGACACTGAACAGTTCCTCTGTCTCGAGGATCCCACCCCTCTGTACCCATTGTCAGGGCCATGGCACAGATGACACTGCTGCTTCCAGCCCAGGGATCTGACACGGCCGAGGCCAAAGGATGGGAGGCTGCTGAGACCTACAGAAAAGAGGCTCTGCAGCACCCCTGCTCCAGGCCCCTGGGCTCCCAGGCTGCCGCTCCCCGGCCTTACCTCCTATTTTTGCGTTGTATGCTATGCCCACGATGCAGTAAGAGTTGTTCGCTGAAGCAGCAACTTCTCCTGCACAACGAGTCCCGTGTCTGAAGCAAAGGGGGAAAAAATAGTTAGGACCCAGCCCAGCACATTTTAGTGAATTCAGCAAACTGCTCAGTTCTTGAGCAACCAGACAGTCAGTTTTCCCAAAGCCTGGGGTTAACACGGAAGCCCATTCCCTGCCTTCCCTCTCATCACCACCCCTCCTCTGGAAGGGAGCACCAAGTCAAGCTTCACACAGCCCTTCCTGCTGCCCTGCACATGGCAGGTGCTTGCTCAAGAGCTGTCTTTTCCAGGATGCCTTCCCTGACCCCCAAGTTGGAGTTGGGGCACCTGCCCCCAGTGCCCGTGGCCCATGCTTCCCAGCACTTGCTGTTGGCACATGCCACTGCTGTAGAGGGGCTCGGGGGACCTCAGCTCTGTGTCTCCTGTGACTAACAACATGTCCCTCAGCACACACAGGTGCAGCATTGATGCTGGCCTGACCCACAGGATGGAAAAAAGAACAAACTGGTGTTTATGACCCACGTCTCATCCCCTGTGCTCCTACAACGCCATGCTCACCCTCGGATAGCACTTTCTTCATTTCTATAGCCATTGAAGCAGAAGCTGATGAACAACACTCTAAATTAAACACTCAACAGCAAGCAGCTGGAGGACGATGAAGAAATTACCAGAAAAACAAACTGCTTTCCTCAGTAATAACCCCATTCTCTGATATGCCACATCAGGTCGATTCCTCTAGCAGGGGCCAAAATATGGGCACCTTTAAAGAGCACATCTTCTAGATGAGTCCACAGGGAATGAGAATCATTGATTCATATTTAAAGCTGCCTTTACAAATGTCCAGGGCCCATGCACCAGCCCTTTGGAAGGGAGTCATCCATCGTCCTCTGGAAGCCATGTAGCCCACAGCCACGGCTGTCCACATAGTCAGAGCTCGATGGCTCATGATGGATTCAATCCTGCCCTTCAAGGGTCACTGCGTGGTATCTGAACCATTCAGATACCAAATATTTCCTCCCTCTGTCCCAGGCATTCCCACTGCTGGGCAGAAAGGGCACCTTGGGACATCTGTGAGGCAGGGAAAGCAGCCCAGGCTGGGCCTCTGCGGGCTCTGGGAGCTCTACAGACTGTTGTGCTAAATTCGTGGGACCCCTCTGCAGAATACCGTGCGAGCATCAGTTTGTGAACCTCAGAACCGAATCAGCTGCAAACTAAAGCACTGGGGCGAGAGGCTGTACCTGGGTGAGCATCTTGTCAACAGTGGGCAAGGAAGGTAGGGTTTTTGCTACTTTCCTCTAAATATTTTTGCCAGATGGTAAAAGTTCAGAGCATGGGGCAGACTGACAGAGAAGAGACAAGCAGGCACAGCAAGTGAATGCCCAGGACCAATCCCAGACTACCGTTTACACTGCACAAGTTATCTGGTCTCTTCAGACCCCATGTCTCCATCTGCAAAACGATGGGGACACAATAACACCCATCATTTCCTGAGCGCCTACTGCTTGCATTCCTCACACACCATCTCACTTACCGCCCCCCTCAACACCCAGTGAAGCAGGGGGTGTCACTGCCCTGGAACAGCCTCTAAGACAACAAGACGTGAGTCCCAACCAGGTCATCCAACATGCACAAAGCTACAAAGACAGTAAGTGGAGGAGCTGGGATCTGAACCTGGACTTGCCCAGCAACTCTCATGCCCCCTACACCCCTTCCTCCTTGCTCATAAGGTAACAGAGTTACAAAAACTAAGGCATGTGTGTGACCCATGTGCTCAAATACACCAACGTGTCATTTTAGCATAGCTGGTCATGGAGATTGCTAGACTCTTAGGATTCTTTTGAAATATTCCAAGAAGGTTGGTAACAGGAACAATGTTGTCAAACTACCAAGTCTAGCTGACAAGCAGTGGTAACGCCCCAAAGGAAGAGGCTAAATCCACAGGAGCCACCTCAGGCCTGAAGGGCTGTGCCTGGTGTGACTTGGGACTCCTGGTTAACCCCAACTCATCACCTCTCCAGATCCCTCGTGTGGACCCTCCATGGCCACTCTGCAGGGAGAGAAGAAATGCAGGGGAAGAGAAGACAGGGTGACATACTTATTTTCATTGCTGGCATCATATCGTGGTGATGGGTCATAGTCGTTTCCATTGACATCATAGCTTGCATAGGAATCCTAAGAAATTAAATAGTGAGTGAAGAGACATGGGACAGCATATAGTCCTGTTTTAAATCATTTCTACACTCAACTGCAAAGGAGAGAGACCATCCACAAAGTTTCTCTCTTTCTGTGACTATTATGTTATATATATTTATTGTAAAATACACATAAGATTTACTTAACCACTGGTAAGTGTACAGTTCTGTGGTATTAAGTACGTCCACAGTGCTGCACAACCATCACCTCCATCCATCTCCAGAATGTTTTTTCTCTTGTAAAACCAGAACTCTGTACCCATCACACACTAATTTCCCATTCCTTTCTCCCAGCCCCTGGCAACCACCAGTCCACTTTTTTGTCTATTAATCTGACTACTCTAGATACCTCATGGAAGTGGAACCATGCAGTATTTGTCCTTTTGTGACTGGCTTATTTCACTTGGTATAATATCCTCAGGGTTCATCCATGTGGTCGCATGTGTCAGAATTTTCTTCATTTTAGCTTTTTAATATGTATGTTTTTGTTTACATACTTGTAGTAATAGCATTAATATAATGTTTTGTTTTGTTTTGTTTTTTGAGTTGGAGTCTCACTCTGTCGCCCAGAAAGGAGTGCAGTGGCCGCTCCCGGCCACCACAGCCTCGACCTGCTGGGCTCAGGCGATCCTTCCGCCTCAGCCTTCCGAGTAGCCGGAATTACAGGCGTGCGCTACCATGCCCGGCTAATTTTTTGATTTATTGTAGAGATGAGGTCTCACCTTCCCAGGCGGGTCTCGAACCCGTGGGCTCAGGCAATCCACTCAACTCAGCCTCCCAAAGGTGCGGGATTACAGGCTGAGCCACCAAGCCCGGCTTAATGTTGCATCCTCCTTTTAATACATGACAAAAGCTTTCCAGTGTCACTGACATGGTCTTTAAACTCATTTCTAAGGCTGCATAATCAAATGGAAACAATATGATTTACCATCAGGTTCCTGAAAGTTTTTAATGCATTTTTCATATTAACTGTATGCCAAGCTCTCTTCTTCACATTTATCAACTAATTTGATCCTTATGATAACACACTGAGATTGTAGTCTTATTAACCAGTGTTATAGATGGTGACACTAAGGCACAGAGAAGTTAAGCAACTTGACCAAAGTCTCAGAGACAATAAGTCCCAGAGCCAGGACAGAGGCCCAGGCAGGCTGGGTCCAGAGCCCTCGCTTAACCCTGTAACTGTTCCTGTTGCTAATATCACCATGCATATGATTCTTAGTTCTTGAGGTTCCATCCCTAGAAGTATAGGTGACTTCACAAACATGAATGAGTTCTTCTCCAAACCCCTCTCGCTGGCATCAGAACGCTGGCAGGTAGCAGAATGTTTGTTTCCCTAGCCCTCTCTAGCATGGTTTTCTATATTGCCTAATTTAGTTGGGAAGGGATGGGGGGAAAATGACACCTTACTATTTTTTAAACTTGCATTTATTTAACAACTTGCAAGCACAGTTAACTATCTTCCCACATCAGTTCCAAGGCTTGACTTACATAATTTGGGGCCAGGTCAGGGTGATTCCTCTCTATGCCATCATCTAGGATGGTGACCACCACGTTTTTCCCCGTGTAGCCCCTCTTCCATGCTGCCTGGATGTTCATTTCCGACCGGCAGCGGCTGTTCTTGTCGTCACAATGCTGTATGCACAGAAGACACAAAGACCCCCAATGTGGGTACTCCTGGAGCAGAAGTGACATACTGTGCAGACCCCGCAGGGTGGTGCTGATGCTTCAAGTAAATACGGACACATCTGCCCCTGCTTCATACAGCGGAGATTCTGTCCCCCACCCTGATCTGGAAGAGTGAGCAGCAGGGCTCCTGAGGCTTCTTCTGTACTTGCAATCTGCCTCTCACTTTCCCAGGGCATCAGCTCCTGTCGGAGGCTGGTCTTCACCATGTAGACAGTCCTTCAGCCTGCTTCAAGTCGCTTCCCTACTCTAAGGGCATTCGCTGGGACTGTCACAGTTTCAGAAAAGATCCACAGGAAGGCTGTGCTGCACAGCCTTGAAGCAGGTGTTTTACACACTCAAGATGAAGTGTGTGTGTCTCAAGTTGTCATGTAAGCCTAGTTTTGTTGGGGGAAATTAGCTCAGTTCAGAGACCCAGCAGTGCAAATGCTCTTGGGCAGAGAGAGGCCCTGTCCTACTCACCAGGTACCACATGTTGGACCAAATGGGATCGTTGAAATAAAGTGCCTGTGAGTCACTTCGCACCTGTCTCTTCACCCTGCGCTTCACTTCTTGTTGTTGGAGCCATTTTACCTACCAGGAAGAGATACAGTTACTGTTCATTTTAGAAATGCTTCCCTGATTTCATGTTGCCTCTCTGTGGGTGCTATAAGTTTCCTTTCCATGATATCTGGATCATAGTAGATGTTTTAGATGGTAAGCTCCAAGGGGACATTTTCACTTCAAAGTGACTACATTTGAAAAATGAGAACTTGCTTGTGTATGCAGATGAAGAAATAATACCATTCTGATAGATTTTGAAGTCATTTTACTAGAAGAAAGGAAGGAAGGGAGGGAAGGAGGGAGGGAGAGAGGGAGAGAGGGGGAGAGGGAGACATGAGGGAGGGAGGGAGGGAAGAAAGGCAAGCCTTTGAAGTTGCCAATAAATTGGTGACCCTTGTTCCGAAGGAAAAGGAAATATATGTATGGGAAATAAGTGAATGAAGAAATTGCTCAAATTGTTATTGGAAACTGCTTTTCAGTGAGAACAAGAATCAGCAAATTATGATAAGCTACATATTGAAAATTTTGGCAGCCACTAAAAACATGGTACCAAAACATACACAGAGAAAACTCTAGAAAGGGATACAGCAAAATATTAATAGCCACAATTCCTGGGTGGTGACATTACTGCTAATCTAAAATTTTTAAATTATTTCAGGATTTTATAAATGTCTTTCAATCAGTATGATTTGCCTTCATGATCAAGGAAAAAGTCTGAGAGGCAGTACCACTGATATTTAAGAGTAAGGATCCAGGAGCCAGGCTGCCCGGATCCAAAACCCCACCCCACACTCACCAGTCGTGTGACTTGGAGTGGGCAGTTAATCTCATGGCCTCAGTTTGTTCATCTGTGGAATGGGGGTTGTCATGAGGGCCAGTATATGAACCAGTATACATAAAGATAAAGTGCTTGGACCAGTACCTGGCACACAGCTGTTCATATCATTATGCATATACATTCTTCAAGATGGAAAAGCTTTTTCATTTTTAAAGGATCTCAGGAAAAAAATTCAAAGGCCCAGTGTGGGAACATTTCCTTGGGTCTTGCTATAGTGGGTCCACCTGATTCAATAATGCTGGAAGCTGGGCTTCCAGTGCTAGAGCCTGAGATGGGCAGGACAAGGAAGAGCACCTGGCCCCTGATCTCAGAGCATCTGCACTTTATAGTTAGGGACTCCCACCAAGCAGACAACAGAGCCTGATGTGAACTCCAAACAGGGCAGGCTGCCTAGAGGAGGTGTCATGGGTTGCGCGGGAGAGAGTGGTGAAAGAGGAGTGGAAGGAAGTTAGAAGAAGGAGGGAGAGGCAGGGGGTCCAAAGTGATCCGAGGCTGGTGACCCAAGGCTGGTGATGATTCCAGGCTGGTCCTGGAAGCTGGAATTGTTGTCCAGTGAGGAGTGTTCTGAGGCTGCGCAGGCAGGTGTGACGGCACCAAGGGCTGAGGGAGAAACTGTCCCTTCCTTTTCTCCTCCACACTGTCAGAGCTGAACGGCTGCACACATGGCCTCACATTCAGGGGTGGGGACTGATCTTAAAGGTGTCCTTGGTGCACAGGACAAAATGCTCAGAGAGAAGTATCACAGCCTGACCCACCACCCATGTGATCAGCCAGTGAAACACCAGTAGACCGGAACCACTGCAAGAAGCTCAAAATCAATTTTGGGTTAGACACTTTAAAAAGCCACAGCACCACATCTTAGATAATTTATAACGGCCACTGATAGATACTTCTATGGAAAATAAAACTGTAAAGTGGGATATTTTGTTCATAACACCTGCTGATGGCATCTGGCAACGTCCCCATGTATTACAGCCTGAACTAGAAAGCTTTTACCTGGTAGAAAACACTGCAAACAATATTTCATAATCTGTTCAACGCCCATTTATAAAGTACAGTGGTACATAGGTCCCACACGGCTCCAAGCTCCTTCCCTGCCAGGCTTGCCAGGCTGGACCCTGTTCAAACTAAAGGGCCCTGGACTCACTCCCCATCCTAAGACCATCTAGCACCTTTTGGCTGCTGTGTCTACCAGGTCAGACTTCCAGTCAGGGAAGGAGGCAACTCCACTCTTCTGAGCCCAAGTGGATGCCACCCTACCCAACCCAAGTCAGTTGTGTGATACGGGAAAGCATGTTGCCAGAAGTCACAAAATAGTTCCCTAGAGGGATCAAAGAACCTGGGCAAACCAGCTCCTTACCGTTGCCAGGCTCTGGGTAAAACTCCGCATTGGCATATAGTTCCAAGGGTGGGCATGATAGCCCGGATCCGCAGCAGAGTGAGGGGCTCTTTTTCCAGTGTGGTGTGGGGGACAGCCCTCTCCCTGCTCACAGGCCTGCTTGTGATGTCTCTGACAGCAATGGAGGCACCATTGGGCCAATGGAACTGAACACTGTGCAAGAGATGACTTGCCAGGCACAGCGGTTTCTGGGCCTGAACTATAGTCACAGAGGGTGATTCACCAGCAGTCACTTGGTCCTGGCCTCCAGGCTCCAGTCACTGCCTCCTTCTCACCCAGCTCCAGGAAAGCACAAGGAGATCCCGGATCCTGCTTCCTGCCCACTGTAAAGGGTACACAGTTTTCCAGGTCCACCATCCCCGATTTCTCTGGAAAGTGGGCATCCTGGGGCCACTTATCCTGCTGCTCACTCAACAAAAAAGCATCGAGGCTTCCAGTGTATCTGGAGCCAGGTTGAGAAGATGAGCATGACTATACCTGGTCCCCCTCCAGGACCAAGGTGCCCAACCCCTTCTCCAGCTCAGACAAAAAGCTCTACTTCCAAGGCCCCTCAGGATGGCACCAGGAGCCACCCGGCTGCTCTGGGAAGCTCTAAACCAAGGGACTGAAACTTCAGCTCCCTCATCAAACAGAAGCAGCCACTGCCCACGCTAAAGGAGCACCTCACACAGGCATGTTTCAGGTTCCCATTACGTGACAGGTGAGGCTATTTGTAATAAAGGACAACAGAGTTTAGGGCCTCAAAGCATGGGTCACTCGTGCTTTTTCTTCTAGAACTCGCAAACAAATGGTAAGATAGTGAGAGTCAAGGGTCGGGGGAGGCCTGACTCTTGGACTATTTTACCTCACATATGCAATCATCTTTGTTAGAAAAAGCAACACAAGAGCCTTTGTAGGACTGAAAATATTCATTCTCTCCTGAGAGGGCCAGACAAATGGGAAGTCATAATGTTCCTCCGGTGGTTTACCTGGATTGTCACTTTACAAGAAGGCTTCAATCACAGGCTATGCACCAGATCCCCCATAACTTCTGTGGGGTGTTCAGACTTTCTCTTTGGGGAAAGTATATGGGAAGAGATAGTAGAATATGTTTATTCACCTTTCAAGGCCATAGATTTCTAATCTGGAAAATAAACTCTGAACCCAAGTAAACCTAGGAATGAGTGGGCCTAGGGCAAAAGAAAATACATTTTTGTGGCTATGTGTGTATGGTTAAGAGTTGAACTCATATAGGGAGACCCCCCCAACCTTCTTATGGAGAGGAAAATGTGGTACCTTTCAAAAGCTTCAGATCACTGGATTGAAGGAAGGGGAAATAGGTCTGACAAGAAAGTTCCTGCTGGTTCTATTCCATTCTCTCTAGGTTTTGGCAAATGTAGTTAAGATTTTTGCAGATATAGTAAAGGATCTTGAGATGACAGCATCTTGGGTTATCTGGGTGTGCCCTAAATCCAATAACAATTGTCCCTATAAATGAAAGACAGAGGGAGATTTGCGACATACAGGAACAGAAGACACCCACACATGAAGGCCTCCCAGGCCCATCGCTGTCAGGCTAACTACGTCCTTCCCTGAGCTTCAATGAGGCTAGACATGGCACCGCAAATGAAAGCTGCCCCAAAATGAGATTGCTCCTCACCCAGGTGCCACTCATCTTTCTGTGTCTATTTACTTATTTATTTATTAGACAGGGTCTCACTCTGTTGTCCAGGCTGGAGTGCTGTGGCACAATCCCGGTTCATTGCAATCTCAACCTCCTGGGCTCAAGTGATCCTCCTACCTCAGCCTCCCAAGTACCTGGGACTACAGGTGCATACCACCATGATCCAGCTTATTTTTTTATTTTCACAGAGACGACATCTCGCTATGCTGCCCAGGCTGGTCTCAAACTCCTTGGCTTGAGCAATTTTCCCCCTTAGGCCTCCCAAAGTGCTGGAATTACAGGCGTGAGCCACCATGCCTGGTCAGGAGTCTCCTAATTTGAAAGCACCTGTTCCCCACATCAGAACAAACTGAATCCCCTCCAATACTAGTGTCTTCTAAGGGTGCCAGGATCCCATGCCCTCTAGTTACCACCATGCCCAATGTCCCCTTGTATCTGGACAGTCACAATGGCTCCCTAGGGGTGCCCCTGCCTTCCTCCTCCATGCGACTGCCACATGACCAATCTCACGCCCTCAACCTCCTTCTCACTCCCCAGGGCCCTCCATGGCACGTGAGGCCTCTCCAGTCTAGTCTGCCTCCTCGCCCAGCACGCCTAAGTTTCTGAGAGCATCCCTGCAGGTTGAGCTCTTCTACAGGGTGGCTCTGTGTCTTCTGATAAGAAGACCCTTCCTCCTCCTCACTGGGACAACTTGTCTCTATCCTTTAACCCTCACCATCTGGAAACCTCTGACACCCAGGGAAGACAGGGTGGGGGCTCCCCTTCTGGGCTCCCATGCCTCGCTACGTGTCTCTACTGCTGCCTTCACCTCGACATGTGGGTATTATCTGTGTAGACATTCACCTTTCCCTTTAGAGGGAGGGATGTGTCTCAACCTCCTTGTTCCTCCAGCTCTTAGCAAACATCTGCCCTGTAGGAGGGACTTGACCAGCAAAGATTTGCAGGACTCAACTACTGCCCTCCTTCTTATGAAAAAGAGAGAATGGATCCTGGACAAAAGAAAGCCAGGCATGTATCTGTCAAAGGTGAGGGGCTGCCTGCGCCTCCCCATTCCAGCACAGGCCCAGTCTGTGGTAGGATACACGTGGGTGATTTGATCCTCCTCTGCTCCCCACTGTTTGTACACTCCAACTGGACAGGGCTTTGTTTTGCTCATCACAGTATTCCAGTGTGTCAAGTAAGCGCTCGCTAAATGTTTCATAAATGAAAGAATGATGTGCATTTGAGTTATAAATATGCTGCTGCCACAAGGAGATTTTAAAAAACATATGGGGAGGGACACCCCCCTCAAAAAATCTAGAATTACCTCTTGGAGGGCAGGCCCTTTGTAGTACACTTGGAATTTGTTCCTCCAGATCAAAGTGTCAACCCAAGTTTTTATCTGGAAGTTTTGAGAAGGCTGCATCATGATTTGAGGAAGAAACATTCCAAGTTGTGGTAAACAGGTGACTGGTTCTTCCACTAGGACAATGTACCTGCTGGCACCACGCCGAGTATTTAGCAGTTTTTGACCAAAAATGGCATGGTCCTTGTGCCCCACCCTCCCTATTCACTGGCTCTCACCTCAAGCGACTTTTTTTGTTTCTCCAGATGAAAAAAGTTCTCAAAGGGAAACATTTTGCTGATGTGGAAGAGGTGAAACCAAAAACCCCAGAAGCACTAAAAGGCATCAAAACTGAGGGGTTCAAAAATTGTTTTGAGCAGTGGAACAAGCATCTCGACAGGTATACTGTAACAAATGAAGAGTACACTGAAGGTGACTGAAGTTCAACTCCAAATGGATCAAAGACCTAAACATAAAACCTCAAACTTTAAGAATACAAACTTTAAGAGTGTTTCCTGCATGTTCAGGAGGAAACACTCTAAAGCGCATTGGAGTAGATAACCAATTCTTGATCAAATTCTCAAAAGCAAATGACACAAAAGATACAATAGACAAGTGGGACCTCATCAAACTGAAAAGCTTCTGCAATGCAAAAGAAACCATCAAGAGAGTGGGTAGACAACTCACAGAATGGGAAAAAATATTTGCTAACTGTGTATCTGACAAAGGTCTAACATCTGGGATCCACAAGGAACTCAAACAAGCCAAAAGGAAGAAAACAAACAGCTCCAATAAAAAATGGGCAGAGGACATGAATAGACACTTCTCAAAAGAAGACATATGAGCAGCCAACAGATACATGAAAAAATGCTCAGTCTCACTAATCATCAGAGAAATACAAATCAAAATCACATTGAGATACTACATAATGCCAGTAAAGATGGTCATCATTAATCAAAAAACAACAGATGCTGGCACAGGTATGAAGAAAAGGGGGTACTTCTACACTGTTGGTGGGAGTGCAAACTAGTCCAACCTCTACGGAATACAGTGTGGTGATTTCAAAAGGAACTAGCAATTGACCTTCCATACAATCTAGCAATCTCCCTTCTGGAAATATACCCAGGGGAACACAAATCATTCTATAAAAAAGACACCTGCACATGCATGTTTATTGCTACACTATTCATAATAGCAAAAACATGGAACCAACCCTACTGTCCATCAAAAGTAGACTGGATAAAGAAAATGTGGTACATATACATGATGGAATATTACACAGCCATAAAGAAGGACAAAATCATGGACTTCTCAGCAAATTGGATAGAGTTGGAGACAATGATACTTAGTGATCTATCCAGAAACAAAGAACCCAAAACCATATGTTCTCACTCATAAGTGGGATCTGAACATTAATCACAACAGCACAAGGGAAGGATCAGCAGCTGTAGGACACTGCTGGGGAGGGGAAGGGGCAACGTAACTAACAACACAAAGGAAGCTGATCCTAAACCAGGGGACGTGAGGAACAGTTGGAGACCCAAACTTCACCTGCATGTAGGTCACTTATGTACCTAATCCTGACTTTTACCCAACATCTTTGTAATAAAACAAAGTTTAAAAAATAATAAGTACACAATTTTTAATAAGTAAAGTCCAGTTTGTTTGGTTTTTTTTAGTCCCGCCTTGTACCTCTGAGTAGAAAATGTGATTGGGTCTCAAAGACTACTAGATGACATTTGTTAACTATTTTGTGGAAGATCAACTATAAGTGATTTGGGGGGAGGGATTTGACAAATGTCATTTCTAGCCCAAACATGAATCCAATCTCTTTGCAAACCTTTATAAAGTTTCTTGATTTCTCTGAAGTCATATTTTGAAGATGGAACTTTACTCTGACCTTTTCCAAATGTTTGTGTTTCCTGTTAAACATGCAACATACTTACAAAAAAGTTATTTGCTCTGGGGAAGAGAATTCTCATGATAAAGAAGACTTCATAGTCTTCTCAAGACTATGGGCACAGCAACACTTTCTTTCATAGCATGTACTCTCTTCTTGGGAAGTCAAATTGAAATTAGGCATCTGTTCAATGTCTTTCTGTTGACAAGATGCAATAAATTTACAGATACTCATAAAGATATAACATAAAAAAGCAGAGACCCAGGAGGGGCCCTGTCAGAGTCCCAATAAATGGCCTGCAATGCTACAGGTTATCAATGCTGAGTTGTGCTAACTGTCCAAGTGTTCTTCCAGCAGGCATCTGTAGGCAGCCTTGACCATGTCCTCTTCCTTGTGGGCCACAGGTGGGCCAGAAGCCCACCCGATATCAGTCCTGGGAGTAATAAGGGACAGAGAGGGATGTTTTTAAACTTCTTCCCATGAGCCAACGTCACCAAAGAGAGCATGAAATCCTGCTTGCATTTCACTCAAAGCCACCAAGTCCCTCTGCGCTGCCTTGAAGCCCTTGCTAGCTCAAAGGGGACCTTGAAGACCTAGCCAGCTCAGGAAGGTCCTGGAAGTTCTCAGGAGCAGGAGACTCCTAGAAGGGGACTCTAGAGTCCTTGCTCTGGGATGGGGCTAAGATGACAAAGGGCATTCACAGAGGCCCCTTTACCAGGGGTCCCATACAACAGCCAGGGGAAGCAAGTGCATACATTCGAATCAGGCAGCTGAACTTGTTAATGTGTCTGCAGGTAGGCTGCTGGCAGCTGGGTGTATACAGGTTCTGCACACCCCTCTCTGGAGCAAGAGGGCCAGCTCTGCCAGCTCTTTTCTCTTTTCCCCTTGGTTTCATCAAAGTGAAGGACGCTTTGTTCTGTAACTGTGAGAGGTCAAGGGGAATTCCCTGTCCTGCAAGCCAGCCCTGACTACACACCAGGGCACATCTGGGGAGGAGGTCAGAGGCCAGACCCCCAGCCTCCAGGAACTGTGACAGGAGCACTCTAGAAAATAAACCTCTTACTCACTCTCTCTGTGTGGGAGGTTGGAAACCTGGCCTGGGCCTCAGCCTCCAAACTTAAAGTTTAAAGCCCATCTCCAAGAGTCCTTGTGCTCAATAGTCTGTGACACTTAGATCTCAATTCCCATCAACACTGACTGCTCTGAGCACCTCACTGGGCCAACAGCCAAACAGCTAAAGAGTCAAGTGAGACGGTCGACTGATGGATTTAAAGAAAGGAAAACACTGCTCCCTGACAAGTGCGTGTCACTGGACAGCATGCAAGGTGGCCCTTCTCCCATCAACTGGCAACAGTTAACTCATGTATGAATTAAGTGGGGACCTCTTGCCCTGGGGCCCGCTGACTCTCAAGGGACGAAAAGACAGCCTCATGTTCCATTAAACCTCCTGCAAAAGGATGCAGGCATGAGCCTACGATGTCTTTTCTCCTGGAGACAGAGAAAGCCCACAACTTTCATCAGCGTTTCAAAGTGGCCTGTGCTCCCCCAAATGGTTAAAACCCACTAACTAAGCTAGACCGACAGAGGCAGACAGCGGATCAGAGTTTTCCATGTGTGGGGGACTGACGCTACCGCTGTTATCTTCCGGGAGGGCACAGGGGACCTCTGCTACAAGTGAGCAACGATTAAAAGGCTTCATTAGAGCCTGTCTCAGTGAGACGCCCCGGCCCACCTGGAGTGCTGCGCTGGCTCACCTTGGGGTGGGGCGGGGGGTGCCAGGCTGCCATGGCAACCACACAGCTGGAAGCAGTGAGTGAGCCCAGGCAGTAGAAGAGGGGGAGGAGGAACCCCCAAAATAAAAGGCTTTCTAACTCAGCCTAGACACTCATCCCCCTCCCCCACGTCACCCAGGCAACTGGGAGCCCAGCTCCCTCCCTGTGTTCTCACCTGCAGCCCTAGTTGAAGCAGTGTGGAGATCATTTGCTGAATTCCTTCTGTCAAAGATAGACTGCACATGCTGAAAGACCCCTGCTTCGCAGTCATGAGAGATGACGGCACGCGTTCTATCAAATTTGGAAATGGGGCAGTGGGCATGAAAGTACTTTGAGAAAGAAAAGCTATTCATGCATTTGTAAGTTAGTTCTCATTTTGCCGAAAGAGGACAGCAGCATTCCCTTCCCCACTGCCTGACTCCGCTCAGCCACAACAGAACAGGCTGCCCACGGCATCACCCACTGCTATGGGCTGTGTCTCCCCCATTCATATCTGGAAGCCCTAACCCCCAGGACCTCGGAATGGGACCGTATTTGGTGATGGGGTCTTTAAAGAGATAATTAAGCTAAAACGAGGTCATGAGGATGGGCCCTAACCCAACCTGACTGGTGTCCTTTCATGAAGAGGAGATTAAGACACAGACGTCACAGAAGGGTGACCATGTGAGGAGTCAGCAAGAATGTGGCCATCTGCAAGAGACCTCAGAAGAAACCAATCTTGTCAATGTCTTAAACACAGACTTCTCGTCTTAATAATTGCAAGACAATACATGTCTCCTGCTCAAGCCACCGGCAGCCCTAGCAGACTCATACACCTATGAAGTCAGACACTGGCCAATATGCTCAATGACCAGCCACTGTCAGTATTTCTGCTATTTCAGCTTGAGCAATACAGGGTACAGCTTTGTTAACTCAAGCTTTCTTTAGGATTTTTTGTCATAATTTAGCCAGGGTGCATCACAATTTATTTCTAAATTATTTACATACAAGTTGATAAGCAAACAACAATATATAACTTGCTTACGTGAACTTAAATCTGTAAAAATTGAGCTATGTTTCAATAAACATTTACTAAGCTTCCATCTACTGTTTACTGGGAAGTTGCGGGACCTGTAAGAGTAAACGCAAATGAGAGGTGGCCTCAGCCCTTAAGAACTTTTTTTTATATTGGCAAGAGACGGGCTTGCATGCTTTGAATGACAAGTCTTTCTCCCCTGTGCAGCCACAGACCAGTTTGGCTCACCTTCCCATCACCTTTCCTCCAGTTCTGGACTACTGAACACCCTCCCCAGCCTGACCATCCAGGCCTCCAAGGAACCACCTGCGGCTCCCCTGCCAGCCCTGTCTCTGTCACGGACCAAGTCCTAAGCACTGTGTGCTAGTCCTCATTCCCACCAAACACGGCCATGTGCTCCCACTCTGGAGCCACATCTAGACTATCAAATACAGCTGCTGGGAAGAGCAAGGACTGAGCAGGCCTGCCGGTGGCCAGGATGCCGCAGCCAAGAAAAGAAGGTTGGGAAGAGAGAGACAGTGGGGATAGTGAGGAGCAGTCAGTGCTAAGGGAAAGAGTGAGGGTTGTTCGAAGAGGACTTAAAAAGCCAGCAGGGCTGGGGCTTATGGAGCCATCCCAGAAGGGCCAGGGAGGTGAGGCTAGGACATCCTCAGGGACCATCAGACTTGTATTTCAGAGGCTCTCTTGGGCACACAGAGAGCAGATCGGTGGGGGCAACGACACCTACAGGAGGCCAGTGATGAGGGAAGGGCAGAGGTCCAGGCGAGAGAAGACAGGGGCTTGGCCAGGAGACACAGGACAGGGGCAGGGTGAAGTTGTGCAGAGAGTGGAACACTGGGGAGTTCTCAGGGGGTGCTGGGGAGAGGGAGCTTCTGGCCTCTGCAGGAGGTGCAGTGAGTGCTTCTCTCTGAGACAGAGGTGGGGTCAGAGACAGGATGCTGGGTTTGGGACTTGTTGACTTTGAGTTGTCTTCAAGACATCTAAGTGGAAGTGTAGTATGTGCAGGTGAAACAATAAAATGCTGTCTTTTGGGGTATATTTTAAAATTCAAACTCTTTACCAATTCACAATAGCCTTGCCCCTAGAAATAGTTTAGTAGTGCCGAAAATGTGAAGAGAGTCACCCAATCACCCCCATGGGAGTGATGGTTTATGGAGAGAGGTTAGAACAGCCCAGAATTCTCCTTTCCCTACATAGGCAAATCCAGAGGGCCCTGGGCAGCAGCCCACTCCTGCACCCAACCCATTACACAGTTCATCAACCCGAGACCAGTTTGGTCACTTACTGTCTCTGTGCTTTTATGTGCCAGGAACTTTTTGTTTGTTTGCACTTCGAATGGCTCTAGTACACAAAACTGTCAGATAAAATTCCATCTGTGGTTAATGGAAAGATCTGCTTCAATGTTGCATCACTGCTGGAAGGAAACCTGAGCTTTGGTTAAACTCTGGGGGCAAAGTCCCATCCTGCAAAGCAGAATGCCTACCCCAGTCCTTGCAATCATTTTGCAACTTCTGAGCCTTAAAGCACTGCAACGAAGGCTCAAATCAAAGACTCCCACCATCCTGGATGAAGCCACCAAGGGCCTCCCTCAGAATACCTTTATTCTACATTTCCATCATCAGTGTGACTGAGAACTGTAGGGAAGGAAAGGGCCAAACCCAAGTCATCGAGTTAAAATGTAAGGCTTGGAAAACACAGGCAGCAACTCTAACTGTAAGCCAGCTTGGAATACTATCAGAAGAAGTAATTTTTTAAAAATTTGTGAGTCCTTTCAGTGATTGGCTGATGCTTCTGTAACATCCACCCTTCTCCAGACTTTTGGCAAAAGAACAAGTTAAAAACAAATGCTTTCAGTTTGCTTAAATGACAGCCCTTGGAAAAACCCAGCGACTGATACTACACGCTGAGAACACTTGGGCTGCTTCCCCAAGGATAGGGCTGAGCAACAAAGCCATTGAGTAAAATGGCCCCTTTCAGAGATGGTAAAAAACATCAAGTAAAGGTAATTAAGAACGTGAGGAACACGACTGCCCAATTCTGGTGCAAGATCAGTGCAAAGAAGATGCTTAATAAGTGTGCGCATGCATGTGTAACTAAAAAACAAAGTCCTGCTGTTGACGCCACACTCACCCTGTGTTTTATTTTGCCTTAACAAATGTACATTCTATCAGCTTTTATATGACGTAGGGGAAGACTGTAAATTCCACCACTTATCAAAGCACTTTTACACAGTAAAGACTGGAGCTAATTAAAATAAGATACCATCTGCATTCAATTGAACTTTATCCTAAGCCCTATAACATTCATTTCCAGTTTGGTCATTCAAGCACAATGGCGACTTCGCATTCCAATGTCTCTGGATAATATTAAATCATCTTTTCCTCTTATTAATAATATTAATTACACAACTCTACAGATGTTACGGTGTCCCAAAAATGCTTTGCTAATATAGGAAAACATTCTGATGTGCTGCAATAAAAGATAATGCTAAATACTTGTATAAAACAACTAATTTTGCCAAATATTTAATTGTACTGACTAGGCAAAGTAAATATTAGTCAGACTGACAGCTAATTGATTTAGTCTGAATTAAAACTAGACTAATCTAAACAGAGGTATTTCAGTTGCAATTTGGAATTCATAATTGGTTCAGATGTCTATATGCTTTCCCTGGGGCTAAACATTTAATTAGAACTATGAGAAACAATCAACCAATCATGTGGAAGTTCAGGCAGGGCTTGGATGCCCAGGCTGTTTACCTTTTTTTTTCTTTCTTCTTTACTGGCAGGATGCATTGAGAGCAGTCCTGCCAGAAGCTTATTAAGAAGCTCTGTGAAAAAGGGATTTTTATTTGAAGAAATTTAACTGCCATAGCCTTTGCCTAGGAAGTCTATTCTTTCTTCTGTTTCCTTCAAGGAGAAAACTGATGACTGGGAATACTTTGCTCTCAGATCCAAACTGAATCTAGTACTTTAAACACACCAGGCAGCTCAGGTGCTGCAGGGAGGACGCAAGTCTGGGCACAACAGAACTCAAGCCCACCGCACGATCTGTCCCTGCTGCCTCGGTGTGTGTTGCTCATGCATGAGTCTTCTGTCTCTGGTGCCCAGTTTCACTGTGGACTCACCAGCAGACACCTGCTGGGCAGCTCTGCTTTCCCTGGGTACAGGGCCTTGCACCCAGCAGGTGCATAGTAATATTTTTGGAAGGGAAGCATGATAGAGCTGAGTATCTTCAAAAGTTTTAAAACATTCACCCCAAACAGAGGATGCAGACAAAACACAGATTAAGTCTCCTTATTTCAACTCTGCCTTAGTTCTAACAATTAAGAAACAGCTTAATTAATTCTTGGAAGCCCCCATGGCAAGGAGACCAAGAAATGCACTGTCCCAGGCCTCTTCTCAGAGCTTGCCTGTGTGGGGGGCTTCTGCATGCAAACAGCTTCCCCCTCGTTGTAACTACCTGCGTGGTAGCAATTTAATAACTCCAAAGACTTCAGATGAAAAACAAGTATGCTGTCTTCACGGGACAGATAGATCACCTGCTTCAAGTAAAACCATGGTGGACTGGTACATCCACCTCTTTCCTAGCTTAGAATGTCCTCCATGAGAACAGGTGATAGACTCAGCCTCACGGAGCCCATGCCTCTCCAGCATCAGTCTACTCACTCTGCCGAGTCTGCCTGCCACTTGGTTTTCTATTGATTCATGCATCAGGCCCCTCACCCTTCCCCAATTGTCCCACTCTATGGGAAAAAATGACTACAATCTGGCTTTTTTCTTAGAGGAAAAAAAAATATATGTATATGTATACCTATGTATATGTATGTATGTGTGTGTGTGTGTGTGTGTGTGTGTGTGTGTGTGTACTGGCCCCTTTGAAAAACACTTACTTGCATTCCATGGTGTGAGCACAAGTAGATCCAACCATAGCCCCATAAAATGAGGTGAGATGGTATATGTTAAAGTGCCCAAGCACACAGTTATCCCTTAATCAACATTACATTCCTTTCTTTGCTATGAAGGAATACCGAGATGAGTACAATGTTTTATGTCTGTCTTTTTCTATCTATCCACCCATCAATCTGTCCATCCACCCACCTGTAAAATAAATCCAGAAATGTATTTAAGACATGTCTGTCTTTTCACAGCCCAATTCCACAAACGAGCTCCATGGGGACTACTTCCCTGTGTGTTTCAAATCAGACGCCCACCCTCAGAGCGTCACTCCAGAGAAGGTTAATTCAGGTCCAGAGCCTGAGGATAACTCATCTCTCCCAACATCACCCAGCTTGGTCAATGCAAAAGAAGCCATGATTGTCAGTGGGGTGACTTGGGGCAACACCAAGAACTAATTTTTCCATGGAAACTTTACTATAAATGTTCTCTGGGAATAGCTAAAGTAGCATCTAGTAACATGCATTAGCGAGAGAGTTCAAACTAGCATTTAGCATATGCTTCTAAGAGATGATTTCCATGTTCTAAAACTATGATTTACCAATGGCCACAATTCCTTGTTGGGGCTACTTCTCACATGAACGTCATTTTCTCTGTCAGTACTCATTGCCCTGTGACATAGCACATATTTTTCTATATCCTGCTTCACTTTCTGTGAGCTCTGCTGCCAGCTTCGCTGGCCCTGCAGTGGACAGAGCCAGAACATGACAGGTAGTCCAAAAATACCTGTTGAATGAATGAGCTCATCAAAGGCTTATTTGGCTATCTTCAATTTTTCATCTTATCAAGTATCTGTTGACAGATATTTGTCAAATATTAATTTCAAGTCTACACAAAAAGTATAATTAGTCATCCAATAAATACAAATTACATTAAAACTTTAAAAAGTCAGCTTCTCTTCAAATCATATATGTTTTAATCTCAAAGACCACATGAATTTTTTAAGGGAAAAAAGTTATATATTTACTGCTCCAGTTTTCCAATTCATGGCCACCACTAATATATGTATTATGACAACCACAAAAACAGCCATCTGCCTAGTCCCTAATTTCATTATTAAAATGCTCACTTGAGTTGCCTGGTGTTATTGCTGTATGGGTAAGATTCACATATATATATCTCCTGTAATTATTATGTATTTTGTTGACTTCTAAAATATCAATAGATCTATACTCACATGATTGTTGCTTCAAACTAAAGTCAAAAATTTAAATTCTCAAGGCTGACAAGGAATCCAAATATCTGGAACACGGAGATGGTCTGATATGTAGCTATACGTCTGTCTCGTTTTATTCAAAGTAGATATGGAAAACGAATGTCTACCTAGAATTCCATTAAGATGCAGACCCAACCATTTTTAGACCCCAAAACTCTAGCCCTTAGGAACATATCCTGCCCATCTGTACCTGGGGGTCCATTCTGAGGAAGGTGTGAGGGCCTCTGCTACTCAAGGTAGATCTTTTAAAGGTTTTGCTATGATAAAAATGGTAGTAATCTTCCAGGTTTCCAATCTGCAAGACAAGAAGCAGAATACCATCAATTAATATAGTCTTAAAAACAGCTTTAAAAAATTCTCCAGCCCCCAAGATTCTTCCCTTTATCTTAGAGGCTTATTCTCCCAGAGGAAACATATGCTCCAGCACACATCCCCTTCATATCTCTGGCATGTATTCAGTGTTTAGGAACATGGAGGTGGATTTAGATACTCCTTTTTAGATAAAACAACACTAAGTAATGTTTCCCATGAAGCACACACCTCACCACATCTCATAGTAAATTAGTATCATTTAAAGTTTGTACTATCATGGGCAAGTTTTGACAGAAATGAATGTTCATTTCAGGTCAAGCATCCCTGAAAGTAGCTAAGTTAGTGTCAAGTCAGGTCTGCATCAAAATATTCATTTATAAACAAACTCCAGCCTCTCCACCCCATGGGTAAACTGAAATATCGAAGAATGAACACGCGTCCTCAAGTGCAATGTGGGAGCCAAAGAAAACACGTGGATCCATCTGCTCAGGGATTGGGAAAGGGTCAGATGAGAACATCTAAACCCCTGGGGTGTCCCAATTTTCTGCCAGGGGCACTTTGTCAGGGCAGATTTCAGCTCGAGGGCTGGATGGAACCAAGAGCATCCACGTGGCCTAACCCCTGGCCTTCAGCAAAGGGCTGGCCCTCGCTGGCCCTCCCTCTAGTGCCAACTTGCCCTCATGTCTTGACGACTCTTGAGCTTTGGGACACTGTTGTCAGAGGCCTGCTTCTCGTCCTAACGTTCCCTGGCTATAGAAAATTGCTAGTTAATCACTATCCTTGAAAGACCTCTTAAAATAAAGATGAACTAAATATTGTATAGACTCTCAAGTGGCCCTTCTCAGACTAAACCATCCTAGTATCCTTTGACAGTTTCTGGTTACAGGGTGCACTTCAGACTAATTGTCCTCTAGAGTAGTTCTAGGTGGAGAATACAAACATGGGTTTTTAGTCACATAAACCTGGTCCAAACCCTTTCCACTCCCTTCACCACCATTACCCATGTGACCTTGAGCAGGGATATTTGACCCCTGTGAATCTAGATTCCTTATGTATAAAACAGGGATAAAATCGCTTGCCCTTAGAGTTGCTCAAATAGGACTAAAGTCTATTCAACTCACAACAAACCAATGGCTGCCCCCATCTCGCTCACAGCCATTTTGTTTGTGATGATGTGACCTCAATAGTGTTGACTGGTCCAGGCAGAGACCTGGATGGACTTTGGCACTGTGAGTGGTCATTTCTACATCTTTGCACAAGAAAATAAGGCAGGTGTGCAAGGGAGAGCCCTCTAAGCTCTATACTACCCATCAGCTCTCCTTTCCAATAGTACTGGCAGTCTGGCTGTCCCCTGTTCTTGGGTTTAGGAACACCCCTTTGTCCTTGAAACAAAGGAACTCCTTTTTCACTTAAGCTTGCTCTCACGTGTTTCTTTCACTTACAACCATAGAACATCAAATACTAAGATAGTCATGAGAATTAGAATAGGTATAATCTGTTTAGTGCCTAGCACCTAATGGGCACTCAACAAGAGGTGGCTGGTACTGGGAGCTGGGATTTTCTCTCTGGCACCTCTTCAAGGCTCCTCTATTCCCCTCTCAGTTCTGAGAGGCTTTCAATTTTGCCCAAATCTGAGTCTGCACCTAACCTGACTCCTTCCTTCTGGGTGACCTAAGTTTACCCCCTCTGAGTCTAATTTTCCTCATGAGACTAATGACTACCACTTGGAAGGGTTGCTCCAAGATTTGAATGAGATATATTGTGTGGGGGAGCTAGCAGAGCATCCAGCAGGTAGTAAGCACTCAAGAAATAGTTTTCTGTATTTCTGATTATCAGTTCATTTTCTACCTCAAGACACTTTTCTGTCATCATAAGCCTCATTATTTCTGCCCTATTTTGTACGTAAGCACTTTTGTTTTTCTGCCTACAGATAAGTCACCTTGCTCACTTCTTCAAAGTTAATTGCCACATGTGTCAAAAGGCTCCTCCTAACACACGCTAGAGCTATTATTCAGCAACAAAGGCAATCAGAGTCTTAACTTGTAGCAGTGTTTAATCAACATGTTTGCTTATAAGCTGGCGCTGTCCGTGGAAGATGTTACATAACTTCTGGTCTTTTAACTCTGGGCATCCAAGTCAATTCCCATTCAGGGACATGGAGAGAGTAAGAATCGAATGAGACTTGCTGGCAAAGGAATGGATTAATTGCAGAGCTGCTGACCCTCAGCAGGCCAGTGCCAGAGTGGTCCTGGCAGCCATTCAGGACAGCATCTGGCTTTTGGGCAGCTGAGCTAGGCTAGAAGCAGCTACTCCTCCCTTCCAAGGCCAGTCTCAAGGCTACCCAGCCCTTGCCTCCGGGCTGCCATGACCATCATGGTCCACAGGATCTGGGCTGATGGAAGCTGTTTTCCTAGAGAGACCCAAGAAAGGAACAGACGGTCCCCACAGCATTGACTAGGCAAACGGCGGCTGGGACAGCAGTGGCCACTGTCCTCTTTGTCTGGAAACTTATGTCCTGTGCAGCATGGGGGCTGAGGATCTGGGAAGGGTCACTCCCACTGCTAGAGAGAAGGGGACATCAGCCAGAGCTGCCCTTGCAAAGCCAGCTGCAGAAGTAGCTGGAATCTGACTACTCTGGGGAAATCATACATTTGTCCTTTTGTGTCTGGCTTATTTCACTCTATATAATGTCCTCAGGGTTAATTCATGTTGCAGCATGTGTCAGAATTTCCTTTTTTTCTTTGAGGCTGAATAATTTTCCATTGTGTGAATATACCACATTTTGTTTATTCATTTATCCACTGATGGACACTTGAGTTGCATCCACCCTGTGGCTATTGTGAATAATGCTGCAGTGAACACAGCTGTACAAATAACTGTTCATGTCTCTGCTTTCGATTCTTTTAGCTATATATCCATCTCCTACTTTTTATAAAGTTTTATTGAAACACAGTCACACCCATTCACGTATCTACTGTCCATGGCTGCTTTTGTACTATAACAGCAGAGCTGAAGAGTTAAGACAGAGCCCTTATGGCCCCCAAGTCTAAGGTATTTCAGACATGAACTCTACAAAAAACACTTTTTCAACCTCTGATTTAGAGCATTCACTGTTGAGAGTATTTGGGGGATGTGCCAGAATTCTGATGTCAAGCATGGGTCCTCTAAGGTTGGGAACGCACAGTCCCCATGCTGAGAGGGACTCTGCTTATAAACACAAGTGCAGCTGCAATCTGACACCTTCAGCATCTCATTTAGTGACTGAGTCATCCTTTCTCTGAGAACTCTCCTTGTCAGATGCCCCCGAAAGCCGCACCCTTCTGACACATGCAGTTCTGCCCCGCTGCTCCTTCCCCCTTTAGTGTCAGGAATCAGGGCAAGAATGCGAGGTTTTCACCATGGGTGGAAGACCAGAGAAAATTGAGGGGTGGCAGGGCAGGAGACAGGAGCAGCTGACTGCACCGGGAACACGTACCCAGGAAAAGTCATCTTGGTGCAGATGATGCAGCCATTTCCTGTCTCTCCTTCTCCCCACTCACCTGAGCCCTTCTAGGGTTCTCCCCTGACCTACCACAGCAGTGTATCCATCCCAGATATGCCTTTCCCCAATTTGGGTGGCTGCTCTTTCAGATCTCTGGGTGCCTTCATGGGAAAGAAAGACAAGGTGCCAGGCTGTGAGGCCCCCAGGCTAGGACAGGGTCACTCGTGGAGATGTGTGCACTAGCCTGGTTCAACATGACGGACACCTGTCTGCCCTCTGGCCCTGACTCACAGCTTGGGGTGTGGGAAAGGTCCACAGAGATGGCCCCATTTTACAGATGGGGAGAATGAAACCCAGGGAAGGTAAGTCCAACATCACATGGTGGGGCTCCTGATTTCTAACCCAGTAATCTTTTCATTCTGCTTATAGATTAGCAGGTAACAACATGTGACACCAAATGACAAACAGATACACAAAATGGGGTTTAAGATTATTGCTACACTTTTGGTACACTTTCAGGGTCAAACTGACACGGCTGGACTCAGAAGAATAGACAGGAGGGTGGCATAATGTCTTTTAAAATTCAAGGTAATCTAAGGAACGAGATTCTTATTTTTATTTGACATACGCACTGATATTAACATTAAAGTAGGTGCTGCTCCCAGCTCGGCAGCCTGGCCATCCTGGGTTGCTGTCCCTCTGCCATGGCCTGGGACAGTGTCTCTGCCAGGCACTGGCTCTGCTCCTGTGGTCATGGCTCAGGGCTCTGAATATCATTGAGCGAGTGTCAGAGCAGCCTGCCTTTGCAAACACAGCAATGGCTTCTACGGAATGCTGCGCCAGGCCCTGGCAACCTCCGCTTCTGTCCCCTCCTTGAGAACAGAAGAGAGCCTCTTCTTCCACCATCCAGGCTGCCTCCTGGTCCTGCTCATCTCTGTGCCCTCCCCGGGCTTCCATCTGCTCTTCATCAGTGAATCTGACCACTGGTCTGCGAGGCATTGTTCTTCTAAGTCGCAACACAACATTGCAATATGTTCTTGTTCTCTTTCTTGCCTGTGATATTTTCACAGTGCTTCTGTTAGAGCCTATCTCTTAGAATGCCATTCAAGAAAATAAACAATTTGAGGAATACAGAAAGCTCCCATCTCTTTACTCGACACTGATATGCAATTATATGCATTCGTTGATAAAACTGGTAACACCAATAAAACATCATTAAAAACCTTGCTAAATGTTCTCCACCAGAACATGGGAAGAAATGAGATCAAAGTATTCACTGTGAGGAAAGTTGAATGGAATGTAACTCTCCTTAACAGATGCTCTGTTAGAAATTTTAAAAAATCTAGATTACTTATGCACGTGATACAAAATATGGAAGGTGCCAAAGATATAGAGTTAGTAGGGAATAGAAATTTCTCCTTCTTCTCCTGTTCCCCAGTCAGAGTTCCCTAACTATATGGGTGCTCCTGGCTCAGCCAGAATTCCCCAACTTTTACTGAGTGCTCCTCGCTTGTAATGAGAGTAGCTGATGTTTGCTGAGCACATGCCCTTTTCCAGATGGCAGGCTCGGAGTTCAGATGAATTAACGAGTTGGAGTCTCACAACAACCCTAGGGAGTAAATGTTATAATTGTCCTCATCTTGCAAATGAAGAAACTGAGGCACAGAGCAGTGCAATTGTTCAAGACTACACATGTAGTCAACAGCACAGCTAGGATTCTGGAACGATCACACCTTCTGTCTCTTGGCACAGTTAAGGCCATTACCTGCCAGGAGGATTCCAAGCACTTTGGCCCTTGTACTCAACAACAGGTTCTTCCTCATAGAGCCAAAGACCTCGACAAGTGCTCACTTTCCTTCATTCCAATAAAGAAACCATGGGGGGATGTGTGTGTGTATAGTAACACATAAAATATGTGTATGTATATACAGATGTGTGTTATATATGTATGCATACCTGCATATATATGTATATATGAATTCAGATGTGTGTGTATGCATATATACAGGGTACCAAAAAAATGTATACATATTTTAAATGTGACATCTGCTCAAAAGATGGCATTAATCAAATGAATGCCAGTGTGACAGGACAAAGAAAATGGCAGAAGCACAGCAGAGCTAATGTCATACTATACATTGCTACCATAAGGTTTACTTCAGCTTTGAAAAGTAATATAGATAACATCTCTTGAAATGCATATACATTTTTTGGCCTACACACACACACACACACACACACACACACACACACACACACACACAAATCCAGATGTATACAGTTGTTCCTCGGTATCTGTAGGGGGTTGGTTCTAGGACCCCTCATAGATACCAAGATCCATGATGCTTAAGCCCCTGATATAAATGGTGTAGCATTTGTATACAACTTATACATAATCTCTTGTATACTTTAAATCACCTTTAGATTACTTATAATAACTTATACAATATAAATGCTATAGAAATAGTTGTTACACTGTACTGTTCAGGGAATAGTGACAAGAAAATTTTGTACATGCTCAATACAGATGCAGCCATCCTTTTTAAAAAATAGTTTTTGATCTGAGGTTGATTGAATCCATGGATGCGGAACCTACAGATATGGAGGGCTGAGTGTAGATAGATGCATTCATATGTGCGTGTGTGTATACTTATCCAGGTGTGTATGTTTATGTAAAGTTCAAAAACAAATGTTCACAAACAAATGTATCCAGGTGTGTGTGTTTATGCAAAGTTCATAAACAAATGGCTCTGAAACACACCAGGTTTTCCCACAGCTCTCATATCCTAGTGGGTTATCTCAAGTCAGAACCCTTGGATCTGTGGCTTACCACCATGATACATGTCAGAATCACCTGAGCAACTCAAGCAAACTTGCTGTGGAATGGAGCTTGACCCCTGATGGGGGCTCTGGTTCCAGAGGTCTGAGTGTTCACTGGCCATGTGGATTCTGAAACCTCTCTCCAGGAGAAGCTGAGCTACATCCAGGAATTGTCAAATACTAAGAGTACAGGGCCTTTTCAGTGGCTGCTCCTCCCTTTCCTGCTGGCCAGTCCCCACTGTCCTTCATGGCTCAGCTCAGCAGCACCTCCTCTATGGAACCTATCCTGCCCATATGGGTCCTGAACACACTGCCCCATGATGGCTGAGTCCTCTGGGCGCTGGGTCATATTCTCACTATCTTTGCCCTCTGGCTCCTGGCAGAGCACCTGGGTCAGCAGACACTATATACCCCCAAACTAAAACAGCATCAACTCCATTGTACAGCCCTCACCACCCCCATCCCAAATCTGTTTCTCATCCCTAGGAATTCCTTTTTTTGGTGAAAGGCACCACCAAACCCTCTCAAAGCATCTTCAACAGTTCCCAACCCCATCTACCCACCGTCCCCGCCTAGTGCAGGCAGCCTAACCCTCTGCTGGAGCCCTCACTGGCCTCTAGGTCGTTTCCAGACCACTGCACTGAAACTGCCACCTCAGTTCCTCCCCATCTTAGAAGACAAAGCATGATCCCTTCAGAGGGCACACCAAGGTCTCCACAACCCTGCCAGGCCATCTCTCCTGCCACAGGCCTGCCCCTGCCCACATTGCCCTCTGTGGTCCCATGTGAGGGCCTGTGCTTTCCTTTGCAGTTTCACACCCCTGTGCCTGCTCAAGCCAGTCCTCTCACACCAACAAGACTAACGACTACATTGTTTTAACCATCACCTCAGCCTTCTCTGCCTTCAGGAAGCCCTCCCAGACCTCGCAGGCCCTATCACACCCTTCCTACACCATAAGCCACCCAGGGCAAAACCTATATGTCATCTGTCAGTCCTCAGGGGCTGGCAGCGTCTGGTACACAGAAGGAGCTCAAAAAATGTTTGGTGAAATGAACAGACTTCTGGCTCCAAAGAACACTGGGAGGACACACAGGTCTTCCCATGCCACCTGTGTATAGTTCTCCAGTGAGGCCCCACGTTCGGAGGCAGGGTGGCCGAGACCCCAGTGCTTCCCAGCCTAGGCACTGCTGTCTTACTTCAGAGCTCTCTCAGGCCCCCTTCCAGGACAGTCCTGAGGCTGGAGTGCGGGCTGTGGAGTCAGGCAGACCACCTGCCAGCTGTGTGGTCTGGGCGAGACCCCTGGCTGCCTCTGTGGGCAGAAGATCTGAGGCGGGCTCTGCAATCCATTCAAGAGACAGGCATTCTCCCCTCACTTCGCACAACCAGCTGTGGAAAGGAAGGCGCCTGGGTCCACAGGTGGGAAGTGTGTAAACAGCTCACAAAGCCAAGCAAGGGAGAGGCAGAAGCCAAGTGGCAGAGGGGAGAGGCCTGGACTGGGTGTTTACAGGAAGAGCCTCTCTCGGCATATTTTGTCTTTCAATGCAAGCACAGCGAGCTCAAATCCCCTCCCTGCTCATGGGGCAGGTGTGAGGTCTGACAGATACCAGTGGGTACTGCCAGCTGGGGCTCATCCTGCCTCCTTGAAGGAAAAGCAGCGGCCTTGGCCTTTGTTGAAGATCCTGAGAAATGGAGGAGGACAGTCCCGTCTAATTTATCATGTTTGATTTGCAGCAGAGTCACTGAGAAGCATGTTGAATCTACCCCAAATGACATCAGATGGTTCCAAAGGTCCACCCGCCCACGCCGCTCTGCAATGGACGTGACTGCAGACACAGGTGCAACTCCACAAGTCCTCGAGCCAGCAAACTGGGTTTGGAAGGAGGTTGGCTAAGTGCATACTTTGGTCAGTCCACAAAAACGCCACCTACCTCCCCAGGCCAGCCTGGCTAAACCTTGCCTCACGGGAACAGCTGATAAGCAGCCCCAGAATGTCACAATCCAAGGTCTCAGAAATGAATGGGCTGTAGAAGAAGCATCTGACTTTGCAAAAAAACTATTCACTTTATCACTTCCAAAGCCTGCCCTTGGCTGAAAACAGATGCTCCGAGTCCCGTCCACTCTACAGCTGCTGCATGTGGCTTCCAGAGTCGTGCATCTGTCCTCAGGCCCGGCATCTTCCAGGGACTTGACTTTCTGGGAAGAGACTGTGTCTAAAAGTCATGGTTGTCTGAGTTCAGTTATATAATGTTATTGATCCCAATTGGTCTGCTTAAGAAAAACATAACTAATTAGAGCCTATAAAAACCTACACACCAAATTAATTCTGTATTGCTCTGGTGACTTCCGCCCGAAAAATGTTATAAACATAGATGACCACTGAACCTATATTTAGCCAACCCTGGGTTACCGGGTATTTATAATTAAGCAAGTCCAGAGAGAAAGAGAGAATGGACATTTTGTTGTTATTTTTTAAAGCAGTTTTAAAAAACTGCTTCCCATTTCAGTCACATATACACATAGCAACATTCTGTTATTGCAGTAATTACAATCCTGACCCAAGTTAAGATTATTGCACAATTTCCCAGTCCCCTAAAATTACTTTCTTCAACACGTATCCACCCAAATGGCAATTAAGCTGCTCAACTTCCTACAAATTCCTGAAAAATCATTAATTTTTACTTAGTAGACCACTTTTCTCTTCCCTTAGGTTGGCAAACTGAATGACCTGACTTCAGATGCAAATGTTTAATTTGTATATGTGGTCTCATCCTATTTTTTTTTAACATACACAAAGAGTTCTCTGAAAAACTACAATCTTTACTTTGAAGATCTCCATTTTAAATCATTTACTGGTTAAAAGGTTCTTTATGGGTGTCTGGAATTAGCCATTTTACCAGATTCCTAAACCCAACACCTCTTTAATATTCATTTTTATTTCATTTTTGATTTAAGATTAAAGCATGAAACTCTTCTTCCTGAAATGTTCCATCCTAAAGCCACCATATGGGGCAGAGTATGGAGAGTATGTGGCGGGGCTAAGGGAGTGGAGGAGACCTGGGGTGGCCCAGAATAAGGGAACAAGACATTGCCTAGCAGGTGAGGAGGGTACCCATGCTGAGGGAGGGAAGTCAGAGCCCATAGGACCTGTGGGTGGGAATAGCCCACTCTGAGTGTCAAAGTCCAGGCAGGGTGAGGAGGGTGCCCACTTGGGGATGATGCGGTCAGAGGACATGTCAGATCAGTTACCCACCAGGGGACTGATCAAATATGTTAACACATTAGAAGCAATTATCACAGGTAACTGACCAATCGTAATTCCCTGGTCTCCATGGTTCTACTACTTGGTTCTTAGAGACTGTCCTTGCTTATGTGAAAGACACACTAGAGTATTAGGGCTGAGGGGGCCAGGTCCACAGCATTCTCGCCAATGGGTCAATGTTTTGTGGTTTATGCTCAATTTTTTTGTAAGTTTGCGACTGTTTCACAATTTTAAAAAAAGAAAGTTTTAATTGCAATGAAACGAGGGAACCAGACTTTCCAGCCCCCTCTCCCAAATAAAGCTTAAAGAACATACAGTCTAGAATTGAAGGCAAGAGCTGACTTGCTTTGATTCCTATAACTCTTCTCTGAGAGTGTCTTCCTCCAATTCTATGTGCCAATGACAGATTGGTTCTTACAATCTACCACCATTGCTTTCTCTCATCAAAGCAGAACCCATGGGGCCAGGAATTATTTTTTAAAAGAGACAGACAGCAAATGAGGTTTATTTCAAGAGCAGGTGACCTGTGGGGTAGAGAAGTTGCTTGAGCCCTGGTCCTGCCCCTCATGTGCCCACCACCGAGCTCCAAGCTCCCAGGCAAAGCATTTGCTGCCCCACCCCCACCCCACCAAGGCTGCCCCCTGAGCAGCAGACTTGGTAGTGAGGGTGGGGTCAAGCCATATCTCCTTGCTGCCTACCAACTTCCCTGTGATATGTTTGATCCCTCTAGTTGGGTAAGGGTACCCCCAATACCCATAGGGCCCAGATAGTGACCTTCTGGGGGAGGAGGTGAGCCAGTGGAGACTCTGGGAACCCAGAACTGCCCGAGCTCTCAAAGTCTTCCAGAGAAGCTGACATTCAGATTCTACACGAGCTCTCTCAAGTTTTAATAATAGCAACTCATTTTAAATGTTGCCGCCACCACTGTGTAGCCTGCCCCAAATATAATTGCAGGCTGCAGGTAGCTGGCAAAACTGGGGATCTAGACATTTGGCTCAGACTTCCCTAACTTGAGGAGGCCTACTGTTTACTTTTTTCTTTCTGAGTATGGAAGAAGTAGGGCGAGGTGCCATATCGTCAGAAAGTCTCATCTGGAAAATTCGCCAGGGGAGAGATGCTCTGGCACAAGCCCAGATTTGCTGTCAGCAGAGAGCAGTTCTGCTTGTGAAGAACAGAGTGTGTCCATGACCTTTGGCACCAGTGGCTACATCCAGCACACCTGGGCAGGCTGATTACACCACGCATCTGAGAACAAAGCTACACTGAGCACCAAGGGAAGTCAGGGACGCCCATCTGGCTCCTGCTAGGCCCCCCCAGGCTCCCCAGAAAGAAAGGTCAGTGCTAGGCAGCAGCTCAGGACTGTTTGATGAACGAACTTCACGTTGGAGGAGGCTGTAAGGTTTCAAAAAAAAAAAAAGATTTTTTTTCATATGAAGGAATTCAAATTTTAATATCTAAAATACCCTCACCTAAGAGCAGTTATCCTAAGGGAAATTAGAAGGTATTTCAGAGAAATTAATCTTCAACATTTTCACTTTAAAAATAAATATCTCCTATACGTAAAAGAATTGAAAGCAGAGTCTCAAACAGATATTTGCACACCCATGTTCAGAGCAGCATTATTCACAATAGCCAAGGGGTGGAAGCAACCCAAGTATCTACTGATGGACGAATGGGTAAACAAAATGTGATATATACATACAATGGAATATTATTCAATCTTAAAAAGGAAGGAGATTCTGACACATGCTACAACCTGGACAAACTGTTAGGACATTATGCTAAGCAAAATAAACCAGTCACAAAGGACAACTCCTGTGTGATTCCACTTATATGAGGTACCTAGAGCAGTCAGATTCACAGAGACAGAAAGTGCAATGGTGGTTGCCAGGGCCTGGGAGAGGGAAATGAAGAGTTTGCCTTTAATGGGTACAGAGATTCAGTGCAGGAAGATGAAAAGTTCTGGAATGGATGGTGTGATGGTTGCACAACAGTGCAGATGTACTTAACGCCACTGAGCCATATCCTTAAGATGGTTAAGATGGTACATCTCCTCTTATATGCATTTGACCCCACTCACACACCTCTACTTTCTGTCCCCACCTTTCCCTGCCTCTCCTGTGTCACTAGGTTGCTGGGACCATGGCTCCAGTGTACCAGCAGCATCCAGTGGTCTGAGAGGGAGAAAGCACAGGTAGCCCCAAGGTGGAGGAGACAGAAATGGAGTTTGCAAATACTGTCCAGCTATAACTACCAACAACTCTTAGCTCCAGGAAGCTCTGTCCCCTATTCTGCTCCCTCTGTTGTGTGGCTTCCTTTAAAGGAAAAAGGATAGAGGAAGGAGGTGGTAATGCTCTTGGCAGCCTGAGTCCCCAACCCCACCATGACTCTGCAAATCCCGGCTGACTAGTGGGTGATAAGAGGGTCGGCCAAACACAGTTGCAAGCTCAGCTTCCTCATATCCTGACGCCCATCCTGAGTAATGGCTTCCAAGGCCTGCTGCCAGGTAGCATAGTGACCAAGCTCCTATGCTGACCTCATGGCAGCTTGCCCTACTGAGACAGGTGGCTCACAGTTCAGGAAGATACATAAAACTTTGATCCAACTGCATCAGGAGCCAAACTCAGTAACACCAATTAAAAACAGACCTAGCGAAACATGCAGTGTCATTCTGCTTCTGTGACTCACCCCCACGCCAGTAATTAAAAATGAAGAAGCTACTTATGAGGCAGATGTCATGACTTCACTGAAATACAACTTGAGGGACACCCTTTCCCAGATGCAAAGCATATCTTGGCTTATAAACTAAAAATAGGGCTTTGTGCGATTATTTTCATGTAATTATTTAAAAACGGCATTTGGTACTCTTCCTGCAAGCAGTATGATAGTCAGGGGACCAGGACCCAGCCCATCTCTGCACCCTTGCTGGCCTCAGTTTCTACTCTCAAGGGAGATATTCCATCAACTTTTCTCTCTGTCCCTTTCATGCCAACATCTGTGGTTTATTAGAATAATTGCCAATAAATGATTTTGACAGTACATTCATATTCAAAGTAAAACTTCAGAAGCAGTAATTTATAGATGAGAAGTAATTGTTTGAAAGGAGAGTGGGAGAAAACCGATCAGATCATCCTATTCTCTCTCCGCCCTTTCTCCTGCTTCGTGATTCACTAAGAAGCACATAACAGTATCCTGTCAACGGGGACCTGATGAAGACCCACCCACAGTGACAAGCTCCTCTGTAGTCACCTTCTGTGTGTTTATTGGCAGCAATACCTGCCACACCTTCTGTGTGTTTATTGGCAGCAGTGCCCTGGCTGTTGGGCAGTTCTGACTGCTCCTTCCTCTTCCTTCTCAAATCTGTGCCCTTGTCTTCTGGAGAATCTGCAGATCCTACAGGCATCTGTCCATTCCCTCAACAGGTCTCTGAACAGCTGCTTGGACAGGCACTATTCTAGATTCAGGGGACCCCTGGTCTGGCCACGTGGGCCCTGGGCCTGCCTCCAGAGGAGGGGCTCCTAAGAGCAAGTCCTAGCAGTGGAGTCAATATTTTCTCTACTGAAATTTCAAGGAAAGATGGGACCAGAGAGAGAGAGAGGGGGGAAGCACACAAGGTAAAGATGGATGGGAAGTAGGGAGGTGGCAATGAACGGACCCCAGTAATTGCCGTGCATGGGCTGAGGACACTCTAAAGGGTGTCAGTTCAGCAGTGGAAGACCTTGGCCTTGGAGCCAGGCTGTGCAGATCTGGTCCCAGCTCCTCTGCTTATGCGAAAAGGGACTCTGGGCAAGATCTTTAACTTTTCTTCTCCTTCCCTTTCTTTGCAATGGGATTAATCACACTCCCCCTGCATTGAAATAAAGTTATTGTAGGCCGGGCTCGGTGGCTCAGCCTATAATTCCTGTACTTTGGAAGGCCGAGGCGAGTGGATTGTCTGAGTCCATGGGTTTGAAACCAGCCCGGGCAATTTGGCAAGACCTCATCTCTACAGTAAAATAAAAAATCAGCCGGGCGTGGTGGAGTGTGCCTGTAGTTCTGGCTACTTGGAAGGCTGAGGTGGAAGGATCGTCAGAGCCCAGCAGGTTGATGCTGGGGTGGCCATGAGTACACCATGGCACTCCAGCCTAGGTGACAGAGTGAGACTCCAGCTCAAAATAAAATAAAATAAAGTTATTGCAAAGTTAGATAATACATCCCAATTGTCCTTTGATTTCAATTCTTAAAAATAGTACTTCATCAGTGGTCCCTGTGGGGAAAATAATCCCACTTAGAGCCAAAAAAGGTCAAGGCAAATAACACTGCCACACAGGGTGAGTGGGGGCCAAGGAGCTGTGCTGGGGGTGGGGTAGACAGTGCCACACACAGGCAACCGGAGCACCCCCTTATGGGGCATGTGATATCACCAGGTCTGGCAATCAGCTGGATTTTCCAGTTTCTTGAAGCTAACTTATTTCTTATCTATTATTTATAAACTCTTATAAAATAAGCCTGCAGTATCTGTCTAATTCCATGCTGAAACAGTTTTTAAATCCCAAACTTCTGACTTTGTAAAATGAAATAAGCCTGACGTCATTCCTTATGTTCACAGGTCTGTAAAGACAAATCCACTTCAAGTGAGAGAGATGCTCACTTGGTTCTGTGAAATTCTATCTGTGGTATCCACCACCTCCTAAGCTGATGCCTGGTATCTCCACTACCTTCCTAGAGAGAGAGGCTCATGGTACATATCCTTGACAGGTGGAACTGGGCCCAGCAATGTTTCAGGTGACTCACAGCAAGGCAGCCACACACACCCTGCTCTCTTAGAAGGCTTAGAGCTCATTCTCTGGAGAACAGGCACAGGTTTTGGTGATAGGAATGTCTGTCGTGAAAACCAACGCCAGTGCTGTGTGATCACTTTGCCTCCATCTGAGTCACTGCAGCAATTAACATGTTAAAGGGTTTTCTGCATTGCTTTAAGTTGGGGCACAAACCCAAGTGCCCTAAAGACACCGGCCAAGCAGCATGGCCCAGGGAATGCATAGTCCCTGGACAGCCATATGACCCGGTTTCCTGGCAGAGCCATGGTGCAGACCTGGTTGTGTTTGCTCTCCCATCTGCAGACTATCAACCATCTTCAGGGACTCTGCCTTTTTCAACATGTCCCCCCTCGGAATCTCCCCTCCAGCACCCGAGAATGCTTCTGATGGCAACAAAGACTCCAGAGTTCCCGGAAGAACAGTTACTTTCAAAGTCTTCCATTCTGTTGTATTTCTCCCCAGTGACAACTACAGAAACAAACTTTGTCAAAAATTCCACCCAGGCTCTCCATGATGGGTCTAATTACTCACTACACTACCTCTTGATCCTTTTCCCCCAAATCAAGGTTAAGTTTAGAGGTTTTCCTAGATCTCTGTCAGCTTCTATGCAATTCCTCCATATCCATCTTACTTGGGGAAAAACAAACAAACAAATTACCTTCCATTTGGTTTGATTACCCCTACGTGCCCATCTGATGTGCCCCAAGGATGCTTCATGTGCCTGAATGTTTACTACCAGCAGCCACACAGCTGTGGCTCACACATCACATATTCAAAGAGAAGAGCTGGGAATGTAGATTCTCTCAGCCCAGGGAGGAAGACTTCTGGATAGAAGAGAAGATCAGAAGAGGAAACCAAAACACAATTTGTCTGGCAGCTTGTCCGGTTCCCAAGTCAAAGACACCATGGTCACTTTGCTCCAGCATCTGAAGATCCCAGAGCTTGGACTGGCCTGCAAGTCATATCAGCATACCAGGCAAGTCCCCAGGTTGGTCAGTCCCTCATATACCTCCTGTGTCACCTGGCCAGCCATCTCCGTTACTGTTCCAATGCCACAGCCCACCCTCCCAGATACAGACACCAACTATTCCTGATACATTCTATGCACTAAGACCCTCCCTGAGCCACCTCTCCTCACCCAGCTTCATTACTGGCTCTTCCCACTGAGACCTTGGGAATCCTATTTAAAAAAAAAATCCCCAAACAAAAAACTCTTCTACTCCTATGATATTTTTCCTATGCACTCTTGGCTTAGTTGAAAGCCCCCACCTGCCTCCTCACCTCAGTTAACATTGTATGTCCTGGCTTTCTCTGTCCTGTCTCCCATTAAATGTTTACGGCTCTCTCCTTCACTCTTAGCAACCTCCTGGGCTTGCAAGGAATTCTGTGGCTGTGAACATCCTACCAGGAAAGGATGGTTCCAGGTGGCTTTCATAGCTCAGCTGGCGTCCCCCCTGCCTCAGTCCACACCGCCTGCTGCTAACTCATCCTCCCCACATTTCTCACCACGCTGTCAACACTCACCCTCCTTCCCTGTCACCATTCTGCCCCCAGGTAAATGACCCTCTTGATACGCTGATTCTTTCCTAACCCCCTCATCCCAGCAACCATGAACATGGCCACAGTCAGGCCCCCATTCCGAGGCCAACAACACGCTTTCCACCCACCATGACCTTGATCACTCCTGGTCCTTGGTCCATCCTTCCTGTCCCTGGTCCATCAACCAGCCTGGTCCCTTTGGGCAACTGTTTCAAACCATGCTCTCTTTAGAACCCTAGATGGCCCGGCCCCACCCCCACTACCATCTGAATCATTCTTTAAAACCCAAACTTCTGATTTTGTCAAATCAAGTCATGCCTTACATCATCTCTTACATTCATCAGTCAGTAACAACAAATTCACTTCAAGCGATATGTTCATTAGGTTTTGTGAAATTCTATCTTATGTGTGCCAACCCCCTGCCTGCCAGGCCCAAGGCATGGCTGAGAACCTCCTTACCACATAGTCACATGGCCACCACTGCACCCCTGGGAGCAGCCTCCAGGTCCCCTCCTCAGTGACCACAGCATCAGTCTCCACCACAACCCAGGTCTCTCCAACTCCTCCCTTTTGTCTCTCTTATTGCCCCTCAGATGTCTCTCTCCTGCCCCTTTTCCAAAGAGGGGCCTTTCCCAGGGCCTCTGGTCTTGCCCCAACCTTCCTTCATCTCTGACCCTCTTCCTAGAGGCCACACCATTTCCTGTCTTTCCCTCGTCTGTATTTATGTTGCTCCCAGGCCCTCCTACTAAATCCTACTTAATCAGGCTAAATCCTCCTCATCCTCCAGGGCCAGCCCAGATACCTGCTCCTTCTGAATGACTCCCCTGATTCCAGCAGCCATAAGGGACAGGGATAACAGAGGGTTACCTGGACAAAACCCTGGACAATGGCAGAGCCAGACACTGAGTTTCACGCCTGTAATCCCAGCACTTTGGGAGGTGGAGGCGGGAGGATCACTTGAGGCTAGGAGTTTCAGACTAGCCTGGGCAACAAAGTGAGACTTTGTCTCTACAAAAAAAATTTAAAAAATTAGTCAGGCATGGTGGCACATGCCTGTAGTCCCACCTACTCGGGAGGCTGAAGCGGAAGGATCACCTGAGCCCAGGAGGTTGAGGCTGCAGTGAGCCATGATTGTACCATTGCACTCCAGCCTGGGTGACAGGGTGAGAGCCCAACTCAAAAAAGAAAAGAAAAGAGTCAATGGCAGCAGAAAGCATCTGAGGAATTCTGTCAAGAGGAGTGCTCAAGCAGACTTAGAAATCCACACCCAACAACAGAGACAAACGTTCTTCTCCAGAGACATAGAAGTTTTTACAGACTAACTGACCCAGGACCAGGACTTAAGCAAATCCTCCTAAATGTCAAAGAACTGGTTTCCGAGAAAGCAGAGTCTCTGATTAAGTCAGAGGTCAAAAGCACAAAGAAAAGTTAAAAAAGCCACACATTTGGAAATTCAAAAACACTTGTTTATATAACTTGTAGGTCAAAGAAAACATCAAAATGGGGATTTCACAATGCTTAGAATGGAATGATAATGAAGATACCACTTAGGACAACTCATGAGTATAGCGAACATGACCGTGGAAGAGATCTGTATAACAGTAGGTGTTCATATGAGGAGAAATGTTGAAAATTCATGGATCAAGTATTGAACCGAAAAGTCAAACAAAAACAGAGAAAAAAGGAGAAAATGAAGTTAGACCAAAACTCTATAAAATAGACAACATTTGCAATAAAGAGAATTTAAAAAGTTAAAAGTTCTTTAAAAATCTAGCAAGAGAGACAAACTCCTGTCAACACTGATAAAGAACAAAATGAGAGAAGGCACAAAGGAGTCATGTTATAAGTGAAAAAAGAGACATAATGACAGATCAAGCAGAAATTTAAAAAATAATAAGGAAACACTATCAATGATGTTAAGCTAATAAATTTGAGAACGTAGACAACATGAACAAACACTTAGAAAATTGTAACTTATGAAACCACTAAATAAAAAAGAAATACTTATAGAACTAGACAGGCTTTCCACTAAAAAAAATGAAGTACTTAAACATCTACTCTCTCACATACAAAGCAGACATAAGCAGTCACACAGGTAAGCTTTATCAAAGCTTCAGTGTACTCATATAGATCATGCTAGTCCTGCATAAACTCAGATAACAGAGGAAGAGTAAAACTGCATGAGGCCAAAATAACTTTAACATCAAAACCAGATAAGAAGAGTATTTTTAAAAGAGAAATTATGGGCCTACTTTACTTATGAATACAGAAGCAAACTCCTAATTAGAGCATTAAAAAACCAAGTACAGCAATGAGGAAAAAATATAATCTACCACAACCCAGGCAGGTTTATTCCAGAAATGCAAGGGTAGTTGAAAATCAATGTCATTTTTACATTAGCAGAATAAAGGAGATGCAGAACAGCATTCAGTAAAATTCAACGCCCATATCATTTAAAGCCCTTAGCAAATTTTAAAAAGTGAAATTCCTTAACGATCAAAAAGGTATCTACAAAAAACAAACAGCGTATATCCATCTTAACCTATCTGTGGGGAAATAGTGTTCTTTGAAATCAAGAACAAAGCCGGGCTCGGTGGCTCAGCCTGTAATCCTGCGCCTTTGGGAGGCTGAGGTGAGTGGACTGCCTGAGCCCGCGGGTTCGAGACCCGTCTGGGCAGCGAGACCTCATCTCTACAATAAATAAAAAAAAAAATCAGCCGGGCGTGGTAGCGCATGCCTGTAATTCCAGCTACTTGGAAGGCTGAGGCGGAAGGATCGCCGGAGCCCAGCAGGTTGAGGCTGCGGTGGCCGGAAGCGGCCACTGCACTCCAGTCTGGGCGACAGAGTGAGATTCCAACTCAAAAAAAAAAAAAAAAATCAAGAACAAAGTAAGACTTCCCATTACCAATACTTTTATTCACCATTATACAGAAAGTCCTATACAGTCAGAAAAACTGAAAGATTATTCAGAAAAAGACAAAACTGCAATTATTCACAGATGATATAACTATCTATATAGCAAACTGTAAAAAATCCATGGTTTCTTATGGATTACATAGAAAGTAAAAGGCAACTGGTTAGAAAAAATAAAGGAGTTTATAGCAAAGTGGCTGGATAGGAGACCAATACAAAAAAGTCAATTGCAGTTCCATACAACAATTTGGATGTTGTTCCATAGCAACAATTGCTAGAAAGCTGTAGGTGTCTATACATTTAACAAGAAATATATAAGTCCTGTATATAGAAAATTATAAAACTTTACTAATAATTAAAGGAAAATTAAATAAAGCGATACACTAAGTTCATAGATAGGAACACCTCATATCATAAAGATATATCAAATAGATTTGTATGCTAACTAAAGTTTCAGTCAAAATTCTGATAGAGTTTTTGTTTTGTGGGACTTGTCAAAGTAATTCAAAGTTAACATGAAAGAATGAAGGTCCAAAAATAGCCCAGAAACTCCTAAAAAAGAATAACACTTGTCTTATGGCTATCAAGTCTTATATTAAAGCTGTAGTACCGAAGTCTGTGAGGCATTGGGTGAGAGAATGACAAATTTAACTCATAGATCAGAAAACAGAGCCAGACCCATGTGAATATAGAACTTGATTTACAGTAGAATGCCAGTGGTGAAAGAAAGGCCTAATCAACTGATGATGCTGGGAAAGGTAGTTATTCATATAGGAAAATAAAATAAAATTTTGACTTTACACCAAACACAAAAACAAATGTGACCTAGATAAAGCACTTAGGTGGGAGAAGTAGCACTAAAACTTTTAGAAAAGCGTATGGGAGAGGGTGGGATATCTTCTATTTGCCCCTCTAAATGCCCTTTCTAACTTCCTCTGCCTCATTCTCTGCCCAAGGACTATGAACCACCCCAGCTGGGCTCCGGTGCCCTCTGGCTATGATAAAGAAGATCCCTGGGAAGAGATGAGAGGGAGGTAGAGAGGAGAGTGAAGCAGTGAGGTGGGCCTGTTTTCTCCCCTGTCCCTTCCTTAAGAAGGCAGGCTGTGTTCCTCCTTGAACATCACTGCTTGCCTGCCTCAAGGAGCCTTGTCAACACACTCGCCCCTCCAGGTTCCATCAACATTCCTTCCTCTCTTCCTTTGGGCCAAGGGGTGGAAACAACTCTCCAGCTAAGCAGTCCCTGGTAGTTTCTCTGAACTCTGCCCATCCCTTTGGAATAGGCCTATCAACCTTCCTCAAAGCCCGTCTTCCTGCTGAGACCTGACTGATAAAGTAATTATTGCTGGAAGTGGTCTTAAAATAGATCCTCACAATGGGATTCTGGGATTAGGTTGTTCATCTGCTCTAGGAGCACAGGGATAGTCATTTGCAGGTTGTGTGTATGGATAAGGACATTCCACAGCATTTTGACCTATATGCAAATACACAGCAATCATGGTTACACATGATACTGGCAGACCCAAGGGACAAAATACAGGAGGGGGACACTGGGGGGACAAGGTATGTAACAACCATGCCTGCAAGGGCTATAAGGCCAGTAGATTCTTTCTATGGCCCTTAAGGGCAGATATAGGGGGAAGAAGTAATTAAAAGCTATAAACATTCAACTGAGAACATGCAGGGAGAACCAGAAGGTCCCATGGTAACCCCAGGGTGTGTGATATCAAAATTTCAGAGTTAAAGAGCCATTGAAATGCTCAAGGCTCTTAGATCTCTTACAGTTAGGAAGGTGAGGAAGGAGTGGACCCAGCAGACCTGGGGCAAGGCACACACTACTCTCACCCCCATGTCTGCCAAAAAAGCCCTCCCCTCAGGCATGAGGAACCAGCTCTCCTCTGCAAAAAGCTTCTCCAGGTTGCTCAGGGGGCCTCTGACTAAAAAGCTAGTGCCCTTTCTCCACATGTCCTCTGCCTAAACCCAAATAATGAGTTAGATCCCAGAGGCACAGGAGCTGTATTGGGAGAAGGTGGCCAGTGTGTAGGGGCAGGAACGCGGGAGGTGTGTGGGAGTGGGTTCTGAGGGAGACAGAATGCAAGTGGACTAGCTATAGCTAGATGTGTGGACACAAGCATTTTTCTCACAATCTGGTTATTTAATGTGAACTGCAAACACCTAGGGGTGTGTAGAGTCCACAAGATTGGCGAATCGGAATCTAGAATGAATGAAAATCAATAGTAGATGAGGTGAGGATGCTGGACCTCCCTGACATCCTGCAGAGTGATGGTTCTCCATCCTCTGGATGGTTTATTAAACTCAGGCTGCTAGACTTATTCCCAGAGTTTGTGATCAAGTAGGCCTGTGGTATGGTCCAGGAATTTGCATTTCTATTAAGGTCCCAATGCTGCTGTTGCTGGGCTGATGGAACTCAGGTAAATGGGAGTATCAGAAGGATTGATTATGCAACATCTGCTAAGCAGCCCCGACCAGCACTCCCTGGCAAGGCCTAGAGGCTGCTCCCCTAAGGGGTTTTAGGAAGATGCCTGGGTGAGGGGTAGCAGCCTCCTACAGAACTCCACAGGAGCCAACCTCTCTGTCCTGCAGATGACCAAAGGATGCTTCAATGGCACAGGGTCCCCCACTATTCATGGGAGCCACAGATCCTGAGTGGTAGAGGCCAGTGGCAGGCATACCAGAATGACCCCCTAAGCAAAGAGGTAGAGTGCTACTCAGAGTACTTGACTCACAGGGCGTGGGGAAAGGCTTCCAGATGAAAACAATGGGCAGCCTAATCAGATGCTGCTTGACACACAGAGGCTGGGAACTATTTGGCCCACTGGGCAGAACTACAGAGGGAATTAGTGCCCAGACCCAGAGGCCCTAATCAATGGCAGGAAGGCTGGGACCCTTTAAGGAAGGTCCCTGCAAGGGGCAACAGGTGTGTGTGAGCACACTCTCACAGCCACTTCCCAGATGGCTGTGCCCTGGGGACAGGGACACCTGGACCTCCCAGTGGCTCAGAACCTGCACTGATCCCACAACCCTGCCATGCCACTGTGGCCCATGAATCCTGCCTCTTATTCTACTCACGGAAACAGGACCATCTGATAACATCCAGTGCCACCGCAGACCCCTCCTGAGGTCATTCCCCCGCTCCAGAGCAGAGTGTGAGTAGACACACTAGGGAATGACCAAGTGTCCACTGTAGCTCTGAACAAGTGGGATGTGGGCTATTAAGAAAAGGGGGCCAAGGTGTCATCTGTTGCCTTCTGGGACACTGACTGATACTAGAGGAGATCTTAGTGACCTTGGTGTAGGAAGGGTTTCTTAAATAAGAGCAGAGGAAGCATCATCCATGAAAGAGGACACTGGTGTCATAACAGATGGGGCAGGGAAGGGGAGAAACTGGGAAGTCTGCTCTAAGGTACCCACACTACGCATGAAGCAGTATGGTGTTATTTAAAGGTGGACTTAAACCAGTTTAAAATGTATACTGCATTGTAGACTCTAAGGAAAACACTAAAATTTTTTAAAAGAAGTATAATTGATATTCTAAGCAAGGCAGAAAAAGGTGAGAGGAGGAGCCAAAGAACAAATGCAACAAAAAGAACATTTATACATGTGGTAGATGTTAATTCAACAATATCAACAATCACTTTAAATGATAAGGGACTAAATTTACAGAGACTGTCAATGGACTAAAAGTAATAACTTCTGTGATGCAAAGGATACCATCAAGAAAGTGAAAAGACAACCCATGGATGGGAGAAAATCATTGCAAATTATATATCGGATAAGGGACTTGCCTCTAGAATACACAACAATAAAAGACAAACCAATGAAAAATAGGCACAAAATCTGAACAGATATTTCTCTTAAAAAGATATGCAGGTTGGGCTCCGTGGCTCAGCCTGTAATCCCAGCACTTTGGGAGGCCGAGGCGAGAGGATTGCCTGAGCCCACAGGTTCGAGACCAGCCTTGGTGAGACTTTTTGTCTCTACAATAACTAAAAATTAGCTGGGCGTGGTAGCGCATGCCTGTAGTGCCAGCTACCTGGAAGGCTGAGGTGGAAGGATCACTGGCACCCAGCAGGTCGATGCTGGAGTGGCCGTGAGAGTGCCACTGTACTCCAGCCTGGGCGACAAAAGCTGGAACCCTCATACACTGCTGGTGGGATTGTAAAATGGTGCAGCCATTTTGGAAAACAGCCTGGTAATTTCTCAAAAAGTTAAACACAGAGTTACCATATGACTCTGCAATTCCACTCCCAGATATAATCCCTAGAGAAATAAAAACATATGTCCACACAAAAACTTGTACACGAATATTCACATGGCAGCATTATTCACAATAACCAATAAAGGGAAAACAACCTAAATGTCTGTTGATTGATGGATGGACAAACAAAATATCCATATATTGTATATCCACACAGTGGAATATTATTTGGCAATAAAATAATGGAGTACATTAACATAAATGAAGTATAATAACATGAACTGATACATGCTACAAAATGGATACTCCTTGAAATCATGCTAAGTGAAAGGAGCCAGATACAAAAACACTTTATGTTGTATGACTCCATTATATGACATCTCCAGATTAGGCAAATCTACTGGGACAAGGTTGACTAGTGCCTGCTTGGGGTTAAGGGAGTAGGATGGAAGGGAGAGCGACTGCTAATGGGCTTAGGTTTCTTTCTGGGGTGATGAAAATGTCACAAAACTGTTGCAGTGATGGTTGCACAGGTCTGTGAATACACTAAAAAGCCACTGAATCAGGCCGGGCACAGTGGCGCATGCCTATAATCCCAGCACTTTGGGAAGCTGAGGTGAGAAGAATACCGCCCACAGGTTTCAGACCAGCCTAGGAAACTTGGTGAGACCTCATCTTTACAATAAATCAAGAAAAATTAGCTGGGCACAGTGGTGCATGCCTGTAGTTCCAGCTACTTGGAAGGCTGAGGTGGAAGGATTGCCTGAGCCCAGCAGGTCCCTCAAGGCTGTGGTGGCCATGAGCGTGCCACTGCACTCCAGCCTGGGCAACTCAAAAAAAAAAAAAAAGCTACTGAATCGTGTACCCATAACAGGTCAACTGTATGGTATTTGAATTATATATTAATAGAACTTTTATTAAACTGGGAAACTATTTCCCACACTTGTAACCAACAATGGATTTGTATCCAGTATACATATACCTAGCCTTCCCAATTCCAGGCCCACACTCAAGAGAAACTCTGGCACTTGTGTACCACGGGTCAGATACAAAGCTGTTCTTAGCAACAATGTTTTGAATAAAAACCCTAAGCATGCCTCAAGAGTGTATAAGTGACACTGTACACTCTATAGCAGTGAAAGTAACTGCACCACAGCTAGGCTGGGGCTGTAGTTATAATGTGACTGAACCTTAGAAATGCGACATTAACTGGGGGGGTGGAACAAATCCCAGAATACCACAAACAGTATATCATTCTTTAGTGCTCAAAAACAGAACTACGCCATGTGTTATCTAAGCACACTTACCCTGAGACACACTACTGTGAGGACAGTAGTTCCCAATGGGGGCCGGAGGTGTGCTGGCAGGTGGCATGGGGGAGGAGAAATGCTTGGTGATAGTCTAGTTGGTGGGCTGGGTGGTGGCTCCACAGGTTTTGCTGCCACACTTGTATAACTCACATGTATGTTACGGAAAATATTTTATATGTATTAAATGACATGTTTAAAGATAAAGGAGGAAAAGTGTGGTGTCATCTCTGGCTCTGCTATTTCTAATTGAGCTAAGTCACTTAACTTCTCTGTGCCTCAGTTGTCTCTTATGTCATATAGAGAGGCAGGGGAAGGTACCCCCTTTGTGGGGCAGCTATTAGGAGTAAATGAGAACAAGCCCTCAGACCAGTTTCTTGCACAGTAATAGTTTATTATTCTTGTCATCGTTACCATTCTCACCATCCTCATCAATCTTTTTCTTTGTTGGAGGGGATGACTTCCCACCACCCAGTCCTCCAATATCGCTTGCACCCTCCTGGACAAAAATACACCACATCCTACTGGTGCCATGGTTATTAACGCAGGCAAGTCCTCTACTAAGTCCTTGAGACCAGCTAGCCTGTCTTGGCCCCCTTGTGTTCCCCACAGCATCTAGATCACAGTCTGCCCCTCACTGAATTGCTGCTTAGTCTGATCAACATTAATAGGTGGTGTCTCCCTGGGAATAACACAAGGCTTGCTCTCTCCCTCTCTCTTTCTTTGTGATCATCCACAAGACAGTGGTATACTACAGCAGCCATTGAGGTGCACAGAAGACACTACAGGTTGGCGAATCTACCTGTATTTCCAACCGTTCTCCTTTTCCTGCCTCTCCTATGGAGGTTGCAGAATCAAAATTCTTGATTTCCTAGACTCCCTAGCATGGCCGTACAACATAGTTGTGTCCCATGAAATGTAGGCACAAGTCCCTGGGAAGGCTGAGCCTTTCTGAATGAAAAGGAAAAGACTTTTCAACCTTCTACCTTCTTCCCCTAGCCCTGCCTCCTGCCTTGAACTTGGACATGAGACCTGAAGGTACACTAGCCACCAGGCTGTCCTGAGGTGGTGACCACAAGAACAGAGACCTCCCTGCTGAGAGTGGCAGCATGGACGAAGGGGATACTGCCAGGCACAGTGCCAGCCCTGGACGGCCCATCTCCAGACTTGTGGTGTGAACGACAGGGAGCACCAGTTTATGCAGGCCACCATCTTATGGTTTTTGCATGTGAAAACTAGTATGCAGGCAGTATTTGACAATGCTCTGAAACTGAGGATAAAGGGTGTAGCAGAATGCAAACTATCCACTCTCAGAAGGGAAGTTTTTACATTACCGGTTAAATTTAATTGCAGCAATTTCATCATTTCAAACTTCGGCTCTCATGTTAGAAGGTGGGCTGTGACTTCAGGACTCCCCAACCACCCAGAATTCTATGGCTCCTCCAAAATCCTACATGGAACCAACCTGGGTGAAATGTGAGGGAGGGGATGGGAGTAGGTACTAATAAATGGAGTGGCTGCCCATCCCCCAGGCCCTGAACTGATGGCCACAGAATGGACTGGTGCTAGGAAGTGCCCACACAGGAAGGCACAGCCCTCCTTTGGGTCAGCATGGAGTGTGCCTGTCAGCCAAGGAGACACTTCATGTCCACACAACAGTCTCTTTCTTGGAGGTTTAAGTTTATGCTGCAGCCCTCACAACAGCCAAAGGTAGGACTCTCTTTTGACAATGAGTATGGCAATCAGAGTTTACAGATAAGTGGTCTGCCATCCAGGGACATGAGTGGTTTCATGTCCAGGTTACATGCTGATCAACATGCAGGCACAAGTGCTGGGATTGGTACCCAGCTCTTCCAATTACAAAGTTCACATTTTTGCCATTGACTCTGTTTGCAAAAGCTACTCGGTCAAAATAGCTCTATGAAATGAAAAGCACACATTTTTAACACATTCTGGGGACATGTGCCTCTAATGGGGGAAGCCGAAGGGGGAAAAACACCCCACCTTCACCCTCCCACCCCAGAGTCATCATATAATTGCTGCTCATTTAATTCAGACTATACAATCCATCCCAAGCAGGGTCCAGAGCAAGACAGACTGGGGGACATGATAAAAGCCAGCCTCTCCAGGCACACCCATCCCCCTTGGGAATGGGAGGGAGTGAACACATGCAAGTGTGCACCTGTAGAGAGCAATATCAGGCCATCTGACCGCGCCACACCTTCATTAAGAGTCTGCATCGGCTGTGAGACGCCTTCACAGGTGCACTGAGAAGAGAGACCCTCCACCCCCTTCTGCATCAGGGGTGGTGGGCACCAGCCCTGATGGCAGGCCAGGCAGGCAGAGGGCTGAGGAATGGCGTCCCATGTCCTGCGGAGTAAAGCACCCTGGCTAGCACCTCACTGGGAGCCAATGGAAACATACTGGCTGCTTGAGCCATGGCTCAAGGGTTCTTGACTAGTCTGGTTTAACTTCTGCTACTTCAATCCAAGCTTTTCTTTTTTCTTTTTTTTTTTTTAAATTTTGAGTTGGAGTTTCACTCTGTCCGCTGGAGTGCAGTGGCATGCTCACGGCCACAGCAGCCTCGACCTGCTGGACTCATGCAGTCTTCCTGCCTCAGCCTTCCAAGTAGCTGGAACCACAGGCGTGTGTCACCACGCCTGGCTAATTTTTTGATTTATTGTAGAGACGAGGTCTCACCAAGTTGTTCAGGTTGGTCTCGAATGCCTGGACTCAGACAATCCTCTCACCTCTGCCTCCCAAAGTGCTTGGATTACAGACATGAGCCACTGCGACCAGTGTCATCCTAAGCTTTTCAAATCAGCTAGGCTTTCCCCCCAAAAGATGAAAGAAATAGTATATACAAATTCTTTTCCATGATGCCTTTTACCAGCTTTAAATTCCCACTTTAAAAGTAGTCCTTTCCTAGCCTGACTCCAAGACCTGACATTGGGCGGGCATGTGACCGCCCTCTCTTTTAGTACGAATAATAATCACTGTGATCTATTAACATTATTAGCAGTGACGTGCACTGATGCTCACTTCGGGCCTGGCACGGCTCCAAGCATCCAATTGTTGGAGGTGCACCTAACTTCCATGTTTCAGAAGAAAGGGCTGAGGCTCAGAGAGGTCAAGCTACTCTCAGAAAAGCGTGCACTGCCTCTCTCGCCTTAATTCATTTGATTAACCTCAAAAGGTACTACTATTTACCCTTTTGAGTATGAGTTTTTAAACTCCTTACTTTAGGGAATTCTTATTCACCAATTCATTCACTTAAAAGCACTCATCTGATTCCAGCTTTTCTAATATAAGTGACTATTTTGTATCTCATCCCATTAGTGTGTTATCTATCTCAGGGATCAAAACTCCTCATCCTATACACAGGAGGTGAGGAACTGTACTAGCTGCTGGAAAAAAGCAGGCAAATTATTGTTATTTACATGTTTTATCATATTTGATACATCCTATTTTGCCAGTGTCTCATAAAGCACATTATCTAATTAGTTTTATTTCTTTTTATAACAATGACATTTTATTTGTTTCTATAATGTAATTAGTGTAATCTCTGTATTTGTTTTCCCCTTGAGTCAGCTTAACACTTTCTCCTTTTCATTATGAAATACTTCATGTCTCTTTCCAAGTTTTCTGCTAACTGAGTCCTTATTTTAATTCACTTTCCCTCTACAGTGTGCACTAAGATGATTTTTGTTTCCCCCAGAAAAATGTCACATCTTTCTCTTGGTACTAAGATTCTCTTCTCATTTTACCATTGTTCCCTGTTTTAGTTTAACATGCTTTCATTTCTATAATGTGTTGTGTGTTCCAAGTTTTACATCCCTCTGGCATTCATTTTAATAGAATTAGGAGAATCTATAAATAAAAGCAGCTTCTTAGAATAATGCTTTCATTCTTCTCTCCTGTTCCTACCCCCACTTCTCAAACATGCCCTAAATTTACCAGCAGATCCTCCCAGGCAGAGGTTCTCCTACAAGGAGTCTGATTGCAGTGTCTCAGCTGCATCTGGTCAGGGACAGCTCCGGGTAACACAGGGCCAGAATTCTAACTTAGGATGCTCATCCATTAGGACTTCTCTGCGGAATGTCTGCGGGGTCCGCCCTCCAATTCGACAACTCAAGAGAAGCTAAAAATTCTACACAAAGTCAGTAATTCAATTCGTGAAACTAGAAAAACACTGCAGAACAAGACTGAGAAGATAATTAGCAGGCAAGCAACCCAGACACCCACTGCCTGGGTCAGAGGTATCTAGGTAGGCTCATCTCTCCCCGGCAGGAAAGTCCTTAAACCCAGGACTCTGCTTATTTCCATTTGCCCAAATGCTTCTCCCTGGGGCTTGAAACTCCCTACCTGAGGAAAAACTAGCAAGTGAGGGCTCAGAGCCACAGTAATCCTTCCTGATGGCAGCATGGCCTACCAACACCCCTTTTGGAAGTAAATGTCCCCAAACCCAGATTCCATGGGGAGTTCTATGATGACATCATTGTCCCACAGAATCCCCTAGAAGGTTGCTAATCCTCATCTCTAAACGTAAATGTATGATCATGTCTCCAAGGACAATACGGAATTTCTCTCAAATCCACCTCATTCCCACTGCGGCTATAAAAATATTTTTCTCCCAACATTTTGTTACAAAAATTTTCAAACATCAGCAAAGTTGAGAGGACTGTACAGCACACAACTATATGCCCCACCTTGACTCTATCATTAACATATTTGCCAAAATCACTCCATCACACTTCTCTCCATCTATCCATCTGTCAATCTGTCTTACTTTTGGTGCGTTCCAAAGTACTGGCACACATCCCCCTAAATACTTCAACATACACATCATTGTCAAGAGTTCAGTGTTTGCTTGTGAGTTGGTTCTTTTGAGGTAAGATTTACATAGGATAAAATGAGCAAATGTTAATTATACATTTGTTGAGTTTTGATAAGTGTATACACCCATGTAGCCCAAACCCCTACCAAGATTCAGAAGACAGTCATCACCACAGGGTCTCCCATGAGCCTGCAGAGCCAATTCCTAGTGTTCATTCCCCTGATGATTGAACCTCCCATCAATTCTAGAACCTCCTACAAGTAGGATAATATCACCCTTGTGCAAGGCTTCTTTCACTTGGCAGAATGCCTATGGGATTCATCCTTGGGTTGTGCTGGTTGTCTGTTCCTCTACACTGCTGAAGAAAGGTGTGTGTGTTGTGTGAATACATCGCATTTATGTATCCATTCTCCTACAATGAACCTAAGAAACTTGAAATTGTGACATATAAGTTAAATGACCCAGGAAACTCCATAATCCTCTGGGGAAAAAAAGTCAAACACAGGCAGCACTCTAGATTGCTGAGAACCCAGCAGGGAGGTGGGCAGACTGGTGACTTGTTCTGATGGCTAGAAGCACTTGTTGGCTTGAATCTCTCATCAGAGCCCCACAACCAGGTGGGAAAGCCACGCACCAGCTCCTGCTGGCCTGGGAAGGCCTGGTCATGTCAGTCAACATGTCGTCTTCTGCTATGAGAGGCTGACACACAAAACAAACTGGGTTCAACACTAACATGCCTCCCTGAAAAGACCTCAGGACAAAGGCACAGCATTTAAAATGGACTGGGTAGGTTTGGCAGGATGACTTCCCTCCTAGCTACATCCATTGTTCCTGATGATCCGTCAATCCACCGAGCATCAGTTTCATGTCCATGAAGCATGCAGAGACACGGCCCAGCCTCAAGACTTACAATCTAATTCATGCAGCCTGACAGCATGATTCAAACAAAACACAGACACTGTGGGAAGAACGACAGCGGCCAACACACAAACAAGTTTCCACCTTGGAGAGATAAAAAGATCTCTCAATGGCAGCACCTGGCTATTGAAAGACTCTGCTGAGGAGGTCAATGCTCAGGAGAGAACCAGGGAGGAGGCTGAATGGCTGCCTGGCATGAAGATGTACCTAGGCTGGCACAACCACTGGCACAGACCAAACACAAAGCAACTCACTTCAGGAAAGGAACCGATTACTGGAAAGTAGAACCGACTTTTGGTAAGAGGAGACTGGCTTTAAGATAGGATTTTCTGGCTGGGCTCAGTGGCTCAGCCTGTAATTCCAGCACTTTGGGAGGCTGAGGCGAGTGGATTGCCTGAGCCCACAGGTTCAAGACCAGCCTGGGCAATTTGGTGAGACCTCATCTCTACAATTAATAAAAAATTAAAGCCGGGCTTGGTGGCTCAGCCTGTAATCCTGCGCCTTTGGGAGGCTGAGGTGAGTGGATTGCCTGAGCCCGCGGGTTCGAGACCTGCCCGGGCAGTGAGACCTCATCTCTACAATAAATAAAAAAATCAGCTGGGCGTGGTAGCGCATGCCTGTAATTCTGGCTACTCGGAAGGCTGAGGCGGAAGGATCGCCGGAGCCCAGCAGGTGAGGCTGCGGTGGCCGGGAGCAGCCACTGCACTCCAGTCTGGGCGACAGTGAGACTCCAACTCAAAAAAAAAAAAAATTCTAAAAATCAGCCAGACGTTGTAGCGCATGCCTGTAGTTCCAGCTACCAGGAAGGCTGAGGTGGAAGGATCACTAGAGTCCAGCAGGTTGATCCTGGGGTGACTATGAGAATGCCATTACACTCCAGCTTGGGCCACAGTGAGACTCCAACTCAAAAAAAAAAAAAAAAAAAAAAGATAGGATTTTTTTATAGTTCTCTGCAGCCACTGAACTTCTGACACAAGAAGAAAACAGAAAACACCTCCAGGGCTTTTGGTGAGTGAGAATCAAAAAGGAGAGTGGAAAGATCTCCTGGTTGGGATTTGATGATGCACATGCTTAGCTGGAATAGGAAGCCTGTTAAGACCTGGCTTGTACCAATGATCTTCAGTGAATCCACTCAGTGAATCCACTCGTATCTCTGAGGTTTTATTTGGATTCTGAGACTACTTAGTATGAGAAAGAATCAATTTGGTTTTATAGTATTCCTGATGTGACCAGATATCACAAGAAGATAGAATACTAAGTTCCCTGAAAAAGCAAGCAAACAAGCAAAAACAACTAGAAAGTGCTAATGAGTTCATCTTGTACAAGGACACAAAACTCTAGGGGAACAGAAAGCATCTATTCCTACAAATGAGCTTTTGCGTTTTCTGCTGAAATGAAGGGTTGTGAGGGTCCTGAATGATCAAAGTTGTGGTACATAAACTTGTTTAAGCCTCTGAAACAAACCCAGTTTCTCGTTTATGGCTAATAGTGTCATATTCCTACAAATGAGAAATTAAGAGACATGTATAGGTACACTATAACAAGCTCAGTCATAAATTGTTACTTTGACAGCAGGATAGAAATAAGGTTTCTTTTCTTTTTATGGAGATTAGGCTTTATCAAGAGGAACACAAATTGAGATTTTGTTTGTGGGTTTAAGTTTTTCAAAACACAGCAGAAGATCAAGATGTATGCATGGTATCCAAAGATGTAAGACTTATTTTTCCATGTTAAAATCCGTCCTCAGACAGACACACCTAAATAAACTCTGACTGGGACAAGGAGGCACAGATCCAGGTACGTGGAGTATAACAGATATGAAACCACAGGCCTCTGCCATGACCCTCGGAGAGGACACATGTAAGGCTAAAACTGGCGCCACAGCGGGACCATGACATACATAGCTTGCCTGCCTGACACCCTTTATAACTTAGCACTAAGCCCTGTGCCAGGCCTTGGGCCAGCATTTAATGAATGTCTGCCGAATAGAAGCAGAAGAAAATGAACCCCACTACGCTCTAATGGCATCAGGTCTTGCTGAGGTCTTAGCACACCCAGAACTTCTCTGTCTCTGTCCTTATCCTTACTGTGCTGATTTTTCCCTTTAGGGTGCCCACACCCCTGATCCATTCTCCACCCTCCTCTGCCCTGCTCTTTGCCCCAGAAGGTTAACCTTCCAGGAAACGCCACCCCGACCAGCGAGAGGCTACGTGTTCCACAGCTCTGGCTCTCACAGGCTCTGCCAACACTGTTTTATACCCTTGGCCCTTCAGCCCAGGCAGGGAAGCAGCTCCCCACTCCTGCTAGCCCCCGCTGCCTCAACAGCCTTTGCTGGTCCCCTTGTCTCCTCTCACACCGCTGTAAGCAGCCCCTTTGTGAGACTCTCTTTACCTGGGTCAGCAAAGATAAATTGTTTACTGATGGGATGTGGGTTGAAGCACTCACAATCCATCTGCCCAGACACACTCCCTTCCTGTTCCTCTGTCTATGAAAATTCTATGAACTCCTCAAGGTCTGGTTCAAACACCACTGGTCACAAAGCTTTCCCTGAATCCCCAGGGGAAAATGTGCCCTGCTCTCCTGTTACTGCAAAGCATCTGAATTCCACCTCTGTGGGACATTTACTACCCCTTCTGCAACAGTTGCTTAAGTGCTGGTCTGCTGCAGGTAGGGACTCTTATTCATCTCTGAATCACACAGTGTCAAGCCCAAAACCTTGCAATCAAATGGTACTGCAGATCTTACTTCAAAAAACAACAAGCAAGGAAACAAACCCTCTGAACCTGTTCAATGAAAGTGACAGATAGGAGAAATATCTGCAACATATTTAAAAACAAGGGATGCATATCGATGATAGAGAGCTATCATCAAAAGACAACCCAATGGGGAAAATAGGCAAAGAATATAAAAAAAGCAATTCAGAGAAGAATTAAAGTAGTTAATAAATATATCAAGAGATATTTAATTTTAATAATAATAAAAAAAAGGAAATGAAAACCACCACCAGATCTTACTTTCGCCTGTACAAACTGGCAAATACGACAATAACTGATCATCTCCACCCAAGATTGGTGAGGGTCCTCACACACTTCTGGGAGCAGTATCAACTGGCACTACTGCCGGGAGGGCCACTGTCAATGTCTAACACAGTGGAATATGCATATGTACCTTGACTCAGCAGTTCTCCAATCTCTGGAGCCAGGCTGTCTGGGTTCAAATCTTGGCTCCGGCACTTACAAGCTATGTAACCAGGGACAAGTTACTTAACCTCTCTGTGCTTTCATTTCCTTATCTGTAAGATGGGGAGAATAACAGCACCTACCTCATAGGGTTTCTAAGAAGATTAAATTAGTCGATACAAGAAAAACACTTGGAAAATTACCTGGCACATAGGGCCAGATAGGTGCCTGAGATCATCATTTATTCTTATAACAGTATTTGTTTTTACTATTTTGGATCCTACAGAAATTCTCACATTTACACAGAGAGGCATAAATAAGGATAACCACTGCAACATTGTTTGTAATACAGAAAAAGCTGGAGGCAAATCAAATGAACATTCATAGGTGTGGGTGTAACAAACATGTTGCATCCATAGAATGCCACAAAGTGCTTTAAAAAGAATGAGGCAGGTCTCTGTACTGGCACAGAAAGATGCATTGTTAGCCAAGAAAACCGAAGTGTAGAAAAACATGCTTAGCATAAACCCATTTACATGAAAAAGAAAACTTCCAAAACCCTGTGTGCATACATATGTGCATCTATGTGTCTGTCAGGCATGGACACAGGACACACATACACTAAGGTGTGAACGAACAGTGGTGATATCTGGGGGAAGGAGAGCATTGGGGATGGACAAGGGGAGGATGGAGACTCTGGATTTTACTTCTTTTCACACCTGCACTGTTTGAATTCTTTATGATAGGAGAGTATTTATACAATACGCTTAAAGTTATAATCGTATATAATATATAATTTTCTTAAGTAAAAAAATGCTCAATACAGTATGAGTTGAATTGAACAAATGCTATCAGGTCATGGAGCCTCTGCAAAGCTGGAAATGGTGGATGGCAGATACAGGGAAATGGGATGAGATGCCACAGCCAGGGCCATGCAGACCTCCCTCCCCACCCCACACAGTCCCGACATTCCAGACCAGCTGCACCATCCACCTCCCCACGGAGTCATAAAGAATGCACTGGCCTAAATGCCAGGGAAGGATTAAGTAAATTATGGGCCAGCCACGCAAAGGTGCACTGAGCAGCCATTAAAAATTACGCCATAGAATAGTTATTGACTTGGGAGGTACAAGTTGCAAAATGATACAATCCTATTTGTATATACCATGCATGTATATGTGAGTATGGGTGTATACATACATATATAGGTTGAATATGCCTAATCTAATAATCTGAGACCCCAAAGCCACAACTTTTTGAGTGCCAACATGACACTCAAAGGAGATGCTCATTGGAGCATTTCAGATTTTTACATTAGGAATGTTAAGCCAGTATGTAGAACGCAGATATTCCAAAATCCAAGAAAAATCCAAAACCTGAAACTCTTCTGTTCCCAAACATTTTGGATAAGGGATACTCAACCTAAATAAGGAGGCACATGCGCGCACATGCACACACATGTACACACAGTTAACGAAACAAGAAAAGGTCCCAAATGTTAACAGCGATTATCTTTGGGTTGTGGGACTACAGATGATTTGTGTAGTTTCTTTGTTCTTTTCTGTGTTTCCCAAATTTTCAGCGTCCAGGTATTCTTTCTGTATTATACTGAGAAAAATCAAGTAATGGAAACAGATTTTTAACGAGGCCATATCACCCTCCATGCAGTCTTGGGACCTCATCAGGCCTCTTCTCTCCACTTGGGACTCTCGTTTTCCTGCTCTGACATCCAGTTCTGCAGTGTTCCACTTTCCTTCTAGGGCACGGGAAAAGCACTGGACTCTGGGAGGAGGGTGTCCAAGAAAGCTTCCCTGCTCCTGAGACCCTCAGACTCCAGAGTCAAGAATGCTATCTTCATTCCCGCACAGATAAGACTTTGAAGTGAGCTCCAGGCCAGAGCCCTGATAAGAAGGGAGGATTCTGCAGTATAGCTGGGACTTCTTCCCAGGCATCTTCCCAGGGTAGCCCTTGAGCCCCCACTCACCATCTGCCTGGACTGCACCCCTCTGCCTCAGTCAGTTAGAAAGCTCCAATTCAAGCTCTGTGGCCAACTCAGATGCCACCAAATGTGTGCAGCCTTTCCTAATGAGACACAAACACTATCTACGAGGAAGACCTGGAATCTAAGATGTCTAAATTGAAAGTCTTGCTCTGACATCAACTGAGCTGTAGAAGGTTACTCAACATCTATAGGCCTCAGTTTGCTCACCTGTGTAACAGGGTTACACTGGGGCTCTGGGGCGATTATCAGCAGGGCTTGGTGGACAGCAAGGATGACGTATGAGACAGCTGAGGGCAGACGTGGTGGGGGTACTAAGAACCCACTAGACCCAGTTACCATTTTAACAAAACATAGTCACACATAGGGATAGAGAGGCTGGGCACAGGAAGGACCCAGGCTGCTGCTTTAAGAAAATAAATCTGTCACAGGAAAGACTCCGCCGAGGCCCTGAGACACACCCAGGCCTCCTTTGCTTAGACTTTTTTTGCATCCTCCCCCTCTTTCCCTCCTTTGGCGCCTGCAGTCCTCTTTTCCAAGCTTTTCAGCTTCCTTTCTTGCTATTCTTCTGCCCAGAAGAACAGATAAGGGATAAGGCTCTCACCCCTTACTGCAGAGAACACTAAGCTAGTATCCCAGGTTGGGCCAGATTTGCTAGTTCTGCCACGGAGTGGTTACATAGCACAAGTGACTGAAGATCTTCACTGGCCTTGACAGGAGAGTCCCTGCCGGTGACCCTGACGTCACTCAACAAGACTCAGTCCCAGCCGGGCTCAGTGGCTCAGCCTGTAATCCCGCGCTTTGGGAGGCTGAGATGAGTGGATTGCCTAAGCCCGCGGGTTCGAGACTTGCCTGGGCAACTTGGTGAGACTTCATCTCTACAATAAATCAAAAAAATTAGCTGGGCATGGTAGTTCCAGTGTGCCTGTAGTTCCTGCTACTTGGAAGGTTGAGGCGGAAGGACAGCCAGAGCCCAGCAGGTCAAGGCTGTGGTGGCCGGGAGTGGTCACTGCACTCCAGTCTGGGCAACACAGTGAGATTCCAACTCAAAAAAAAAAAAAAAAACTCAGTCCCAGGGAATATACGGCCCAGCAACAGGGTACCAAGAGATGTTAAAGGGTGGAAAACTCAAGGGATATTCAACTACAGAGAAGCATCAAAAATGTCTGCTGCCCACACACCTCTCCAAGCTCAGCAGAAGTGAAGATAGCAAAATCAGCATTTTTCGCCTACTCATACTCTGAGGATCATTTACCTTTGGTGAGTAAAATTAAGAAGTCACAGGTCCTGGCACAAAAAATTCTACAGGTTTCTCATTCACTAAACCTTCCAAGTGCCAGGAACTGTATCAGGGCCCAAAGAAGCAAAAATGAATGAGATAAAGATCTTACTCTCATCATTTCCCCTTGGTTGTTTGGGCACAATCAAGCCATACTCTGCAGCGCCCCACAGCCCTGCCCGACACGACCATAAGATGACCATAAGACACTGTGGTCTAAAGTGGAGATGGCCACCCTCACACACCATGGCCGGCACCTCCATGAAGCTCAGAGAGGACAGTGCTCAGCTCTGCCAGGCAACAGGCCAACCAAAAAGCACCTCTTGAGCACATCCTGAAGAAAAGCAGGGTCCCAGGTGGACCACAGGTTCAAACAACAACAGATGCATGCAAAGGAAAGAAAAGGCATATGGAAAGTTTCCCTAACGTTAGAGGCCTGGACTTGCTGGGTTGTGTGGAAGAAGTGAAAGATGCTGGGTTGAGGAGGGAGTAGGCGGCAGGGAGGAACCGCTCACCACCAGGCCAATGCATCACACTTTGCTGTGCCAGGGCCTCTGCTGGTTTCAAGGCAGGGGCTGGACAGCATGAGGTCTGTGGCCCTGACTCTGAAGAACTGTCAGTCTGGCAGTGTAGGAAAGGGCCCAGAAAGGAGGCAGGGAAGCTACTGAAGCAGGGAAGCCATCAAGGAGGTCACCAGGATACTGGCAGCAAGGCGGGAGCGTGTGTCCGAGCGGGAGGAAGTCCTGGAGACAGGCTGGACAGGGCTGTGCCCAGTGGACAAGAACACAAGAGAAGGGAGAATCCACAGTGGCATCTGTGTCCCACCTGGAGGGCAGGGGATAAGAAAGGGCAAGCAGGGGGACAGGTTTGGACAGGCCAGGAAGGTGGCAGAGGGGAAGGAGGGGCTCTGGTTAAGTGAACATGGGAGATCATCCCTGAGAGTTGTCACCAGAACGTTTGAAACCCAAGGGGGAATTTCTGGAAATCAAAGATCCTTGTAAAACATGACTGCTGACACCAGTCATTGATTTATTCACCCCATAATGAAGTCGGTCCATTTGGACCATTTCTTCCCACTGAGAAGATACATTTGACCAACGAGGAGTCTGCAAATAATGGATGCTGGCCAGTGACAGAAATTCCAGAGGCCCCAAGGAGGGTCAGAGAACTAAAACCGATGGCCCCTTCCTAGCCCAGTTCAGCAAGTGGGTTCACGCAGTGCAGCAGAACTGCACGTAGGGTGGGGCTGAGGGCCCCTGGGGAGTGCAGCTTGTTTGTGCCCAAGCAGCCAACAGGAGACAATAAGACTTTCTTCCTCTCCACAGTGCCACTGTCTTGACACTGAGGGCATTGATGGGCTGGTTGCCATGGGAACCCGAGGCAGCCGATCCCATCCCATGGAGCATGAGGCTTCCAACAGCTGATGGCTATTCATTCCCATTCCTTGAAGGACACAGGATGGGACCTTGCACCTGCTGCCGGGTCTTCAAGGTTCTCTAACAGCAGAGGCACAAGGACACCAGGGAGACCCAGGATTTGATGGAATGACAAGACCCTCGGGGTCTGGAGCACCCACACTGACCTTCAGGATGCCACTGGGACTTGCCAGGGAACATAGGGCTCCTGGCTCAGTGTGGAGGTGACCCAACCCAGACGCAAAGTACAGCATCACAGGAAGGTGCCCTCATGCAAAAGCATGCATGCAGGAGGGCCAGCCGTTGAGTAACTTCAAAACTAAATGATTAAGATGAAAAAGTGGAGGGTGGAGAGGATCCCGTAACTGACCCTACAGTGCAGAAGCCTGACCTTGCTCCTTCACAAAGGCTCCCGGGAGGCAGGAGCTACCTCTTTCTGATCTCCGAGTGCCCAGCACTTGTGAAAGCACATGACAAACACTCGCTGAATAAATGAACACATGTCTATTGGCCATCAGAGAGGTGGCGGAGTTGGAATGGACCTTAGAGGGCAGCCAGAGGACTAACTTTGGACTGACTCACCCAGGAAGCCCAGAGCCTGTGTCAGATCAGACAAGCTAGCAGACAACATCAAGATGATGGGGCTTCAGAGCCCAGAAGAAGGTCACATCGTCAGGGCTGGGGAAATTAGGGCAGGTCTATGAGTGGAATTGACAGTAGAGAGGAGCTGGGAAGGATGAAGGACTAACCAGGAGACAGAGGAAAGCCATTCCAGGCAGGAAGAATAGCAAAAGAAAGCCTAGAGGAAGCAAGGGCATGAAGATGGCCAGGGCTGAAGGTGGCACAGGGTGGACAGGAGGAAACCCTGTGGCAGTGAAGCAGGTGGACAGGAGGAACCCTGCACTGGGCAGTGACAAGAATGAAGCAGAGGACCCCAGAACCATTCAGAATCACCCATGTCTGTATCACGGGTGTGGTTACAGACTGGGTGGGAGGCACGGGAGCAGGCATAAGTGATGGCGATCCAGGTCTCTGGCTCAAGCACTGGGGTAGATGGTGGTGCCTTTCAATAGACAGGGACCAACATGAGGAGGAGGTTGGCAGCAAGGAGTGATTAGTCCAACTGATAATGAGCAATATGAGCAACTCTGTGAGGCTTTCTGGGAGAACTGGAAAGGTTGGGGTTGGGTTTTTTCCCTCCAATATGGAGAGATGTGAGTAAGAGCTGATGAGAAGGAGTCAGTATGTTAAGTCCCCTACATACAAACCTTAAAGTTGCAAACTATCAAAGATGCAAAAGTGCACTTGAAAGCCCACTCACGAAAGTTAGTTCACGTGTCTAACATACATTGTCATGTGCTATACTGTAAAATTAAAAAGTATTTTTGTGTTTGTTTTTATGTATTATTTGAGTGAAAAGTATTATAAAGCTATTATAGTACAGTACTATATAGCTGATGGTGTTAGTTGGATACCTAAGGCTAAGTTGTTGGATTTAACGCACAAGTTGGACTTACGAACAAATTGGACTTATGAATATGCTCTCAGAAAGAAACTCATCCATATGTAGGGGACTTACCATATAAACTATCCAGGACAGAACAAAGCTAATGTGCAGGTGTGTGTGTGTGTGTGTGTGTGTGTGTGTGTGTGTGTGTGTGTGTGTGTGTGTGTTTGCAGGCACTCATACCACCAGGTGGAGGAAAGGAAAAACAGGGGCTGGTAAGGTTCAAGGAGGTTCACTTGTCATTCATGTGTCCATTTCAGAAGAGCTGAAAGGCTTTCATCTGTGGCTTACCCTTGTCTGAGAAGCAAGGACAAAGGCCATTTGCCAAAGGTGACAATGATGGAAGGTAAGTCAGGGATGTGGCTTTGGTCCCAGTATGTCAGTCACTGATTTATCTGACCCTAACAGGATCTAAGGTCTCATCACCATCAAACAGGCCTGGTGACACCTCCCTGCAGGGCTGGCGTGAGAATTCCTAAGAGCACCCACACCAGAAACATCAGCCAGGTGAGCGCAGGCCAGGGCTTCTGGTCAGTGCCAAGGTGAGACACGGGCCTGAGGACCAGGAGGGAGCTAGGCACCTGGGACAAGTATAACGTGGAAGTTCTCCATGTGTGGGGTACTGATAGAAGGAGGAAGAGAGGCATCAACCTGCGCCTGGCTGTGAAGATTGGCGAACTCCTTTTTACTTGGAAAGATCTGTACAGAGGCTCAGAGACCCAAAAGAGCTCGGGATGTTCCCCAGAAGGCACAGACTTGGCAGATGCTGGAGGAAAGTGTCTGAACAGTCCTGAATGTCCCTGTTGTCACCCAAAGCTCAAGCCCAAGCAGGAGCCTCAGGCCATGACTCCAGGCTTCCCTGCCCCATCAACAGCTCTGTGCTTCAGATTTGCTCCCTTGGATTCTACCTAGAGAAACTTGGGCCCTTCGAATGGACCGTCAGCTGAGCCATCTGCTTGGGCCTGATTCTGAGTCTGCCTTTGGACACTGCCTTCTGGAGCTTTCCTGGCTCCACATACTGCAGCCGGCTCATCTTCGATCACCACTCTCCACCCCAGCTCCAATGACTCAGAAGGGCAGTTCACGCAATCAAAATCCTGTCTGCTTGAACCTGTTACCATCTGAGTAAAGATGTCAGGCAGAAGGGCGTGATACAGTGAGCTTCATAATCTGAATCTCATCTGCACCCCCTAGTTCATACCTAGAACTTCTCCCTGGCTAGCCATGTGCAGCCAGGGCAGTTTGGCTCAGAGCATAAAACCATGACAGTCTTAGATCAAAAATCAATCCCAGAGATCTAGGTCACAGGTGACTGCTATTCTGAGCTTCCCCTTGTCCACACCAAGTCCCGGACACTTTGGCTGGAGCAAGTTCTGGCCCATTATTTTAACACCTGGTTAAGGCTTTAGCTTGTTTTTCATTGTAAGGACAAGTTGTCTGCAGCATGAAAATTCTCCTCTGTTGACAAATGACTCGTGCAGACTCACCTGAAATTCTGGGCCAGGTATGTCCTGCTCAGTAGCTATTTTAAGTAAAGCTATTTAAGGCAAGTTCAAAATCATTTAAGGCGCTTAGATCTTTTAGGGCCCTGGCAGCCAGCCTGCCTTTTTATGTTCAGACTCAGAACCAACAAATTAGCTAGCTCAATACCCCAGGCAAAACAAAAATGCAAGGGAAAGTACGGCATCCAAGTACCACCCTTAAGATAAACATCACTTCCAAGAGCAGCAGATGCTGAGCTGTTGTGTGAAGACTAACTCATGGCCATCCTCTTCACATAAGTGACTTTGGAGTCATCTTGTCAAAGGTACCAACACACAGAGGTTACAGTGAGGGTCTCCTCTGCCCAGAGATGACTGTAAGAGAAAAAAGCAGTGTCGAGGAGAAAGGGCCCCGGGTTCCTGGGCTCTGGGTCCAGCTGTATCCAAACAGCCACATGATCTGCAGCCAGGCATTCTGCTTCTCTGGGTCACCAGCCTGAAGCATCTAAAGCAGTGCCTCTTAACCTGGACTCACAGGCCCCAGTGTATCCACCGACAAGCTTCAGAGAGTCCAGGACCACCGTGGTGCATGTGTACAATGCGCATCTTCCTTTTTTTCTTCTTTAACACTTTATGTTCATCTGTGTATATGTCTGTGTCTGTGTATAGGCATATACGTGAATATATGTATATGACTGTATGTATATATATGTGCATGAATGCATATACTTATACACATCATCGTCTGTAATATATTTTGATATTAAGCAAGAATGCCTAAGCATTGTAAATACTCCATATAGATTCACATATACATATACATAGATAAAGGTGCTTGTTATGCAGTAAAACACTGCAGATGAAGTTTGAAGTTTCTCTCCCCAGTTTCTTACCCCTCCCTCCCTTCTCAGAGGCTACTACTAACTGGAATTTGATGTAATCCTTACAGCCCACACTTCTATGTTTTTACTACATCTGTAAGCATCTATAAATAATACAGTATTGCTTTGTATGTTGTTTAAAGTTTACATAAATACTATCACATTGTACATCTGCAACTTGCCTTTTTTACTCAATATTACTTTAGAGATTTATCTGTGTAGATACATATCTGGTTTATTCATTTCTAACCACTGTACAACCTTCCATGGAGTGACTGTGTTGATTTATTTCTCCATTCTGCTACTGGTGGATAATTACATGGGTTTTCTCTTCATTTGATAAATGCCCCAATTGGCATTTTTATACAAGTCTCCTTGAGCACATGTGCAAGAGTTCCTCCAGGATAAACCTGGGTGTGGACTGGTTGGTGCAATTTTCACTCACTATGTGTTACCAAGTTGCTCTTCAAAGTATTTATACCAATTTCCACCAGCAACATCTGAAAGTTCCCATTGCTCTCCATCTTTGCCAACAAGGAGGCTAACGCTTTTCCATGTTTGCCAGTCTGGTAGGTGTGACACGGCATCTCATCATTGCCTAAGTTCACTGCTTCAGGAACTCCCAGTGAGACTGAGCACCATTTCTTACATTTACTGGCCATTTGGAGTTCCTCATCATTGAATTCTCTATTCATATCTTTCCCCATGTTTTCACTTGGCGTTTATCTTTCTCTTAGTGATTTGCAATTTAAAAAATAATCTATGTACTAACCTCTTATATATATTTTATAAGTACTTTCTACAGTCTATTACTTGCTTTTTAACTTTGTTTACAAGACCTTTGTTTATACAGTTTTTATTTCAATGTATCAATCCCTTCATTTTGAAATCTATTTCTTTTTGTGCTTTGCTTAAGAAATCCTTTCATTTCTCAATGTAATGAGGGTATTCCATTATATTTATTTCTAAAAGTTTTATATGCATTCAGGCCTTTAATCCTGCCTGGAATTTACTGTTGTGTAGGGTGAGGTAAGGATCTAATTGTTTTTCCATATGAAAAGGTTGTTTTCCCAGCAACATTTATTAAAATGCCCATCCTTTCCATCCATATGTAACTCGTCAGCTCACAGGTACAAGTTTCCTGCATGCTTGGGTGTGAGTTGCTTCCATTGATGGACTGGGCCAAGGTGCTAACTGTTGTGGTTACCACAGCTCCCTTCGTCGTCTTTTTTCTCAGAGTTGTCAGAGTATTCTTGGAACTTACTCTTCCACACGAATTTTAGAATTCGTTTGTGTAATTTCATATTCTACATAAAACCTCATCAGGGTTTAAACTAGATAACACTGAATGTACAGATTGATTTAGGGGCAACTATGATATCTAGTCCTCCCATACAGGAACACAGTGCATCCCTCCATTTATTCAGACTTTCTTTTCTTAATCTGTCTTTTAAATATTTTGTAATTTTCTCTGTCAAAAACTCTCATCTTTTTGTGGTGGGCTCACTTAAAGCCCAGACTTCTTCACCATTATACAATGCAACCATGGAACTAAAAACTATTTGTGCCCCCTAAAGCTACTGAAATAAAAAGAAAAACTTTCATATCTTTTAATCAGATGTTGCTGTTGTACAGGTAGTGATTATTGGTCAGTCCATTAGTTTGGATATTTAATCTCTAGGTTTTCTTGGATTACCCAGATAGTTATGTCATCTGCCAATAATGCCATCTGACTCTTCCAAATGCTTATTCCTTTTAGAAAATTTTGTTGCATTATCTGGAATGATAGATACAGGGGCAAAAGGAGGCTACTCTGTCGTGTTCCTGATGATACCTATCTTTCAATGGAGAGGATCCAGAACCTTTATCGGATGCTGAGAGGGATCCACGATTCAATACAGGTGAATAGTCACTGGTCTAAGTTACCTTTGGATCATGTAAAATAAACTGAGTCAAGTCATTAGTTGTATGAAAGAAAGTAAAACAAGCAAGTAAGAACTCAGCACACAGCAATGATCCAGGAGAAAACGAGGCTGTGATTCAGGCAGCCCAACGCTAATTGCCCATTAAGGGTCTGGGGAAAGAGTCACACAAAGGACATCTTAGACCAGAGATACAGCAGGAGACAAAGAGTAGTCAGCCTAAATGTCAGAGGTGACACACAGCTCACTATGTAAACACAAAACCTTCCCTCGCTTCACCCCCATCTACTCATCTGTAAATCAAAGCTCATGATATCTACATCTTGCTTATGAGTCAAAAATTCTCCTGGTTGAAAAAAAGCAAATAAGGTTCTTAAAGAGTTCTTATTGAGTGGGTAGAGGCTGGAATGCTCCAGGTCTTTTCCACATTAGCAGTGCACTTAGAGGGGGAAGAGAAAAGCTGGTTTAGGAGTGAGGAGGAACAGGTCCTGCAGCAATCACATGCAGGCCACTGAGACAGCCGCAGTCCCTCCAATGAGTCCCTCCGTTTGTGGGCGTCTCCAGTGTCACAGCCAGCACCATGCCTGCCACACTGAGTGACCAGGCTGTGTGGCAACTTCCCTGGCTGCACTGGGCAGAGCTGGGGAGACCCTGAGAGACTCCCCACAATGTCCTGGGTGGAGATAGTGCATTTGGGGACAGACCTTCTCTCCCACAGGCAAAATCAGGGGAGCAGATTTGGGCACAGGCAACTTAGCAAGTCTGACACGTCATTTCTAAGGCCCAGCGTGGCCAGGGGTCGAACATTTTTAGTCCCATAAACAGGACTTGGGGAGTTACCTGTGCCTCTCTGCCTCTCTCCTGCAACATCCAGGAGCTCACGGCTCCATTCTGCTCCTTTAATTATAGGAGCCCGAAACCCAGGCACTTTGTAATTTACCATGCAGTTTAAGAGTCACTTTTAGTTGAAGACAAATTGCTGGGCCACCCTGGGCACAGTGGCCAAGTGTGGTAGGAGCTGGGGCCCTAAGTACACACAGAAGGCCCCAAGCACCTTCTTCAGTCTGGACAATCAGCAGGAAGATTCAGAAACTACAGAAAAAAACAAAGTCAGTGCTACCTAAAGGCAAGATCTGGCTGTTTGAAGAGACTCGAATGGGCAAAATCAAATCAAATCATAAAAGATCACAAAAGATGTGCTTGCATTCTTTCAGATAAACTCCAACCTGCCTCCTAAAGTAGAGTTCACACATAGCATCTACCCTTCCAGGAAGCCACACACCGTCCATCAGCAGCGTCAACACTGGACTTACGGTGAAGAAGGAATGTCATTTCTGTCAGGGCTGCACCACAGCTTGCTGGCTTCTGCCACGGATAATGATGAAACTAAATTTAACATTGCTTGGCGCTAGGGTTGGAGTTATGAAGCAGCGCCTTCCTGTCGCTTCACTTAATCCTCTGAGTGTGTAGTTCATAGATTTATTAACTGCACTGAGATGTCCCCTGGTGGGACCCCACCCTGGTGGTCCTTCCACAAGCCATACATGGGGATCAACCCTGCCTCATCGCCCCTCCACTGGGTTGTGGCAGGAAAAAGGGACGGGCCTTGGAGGGCCTTTGGCATCATACTGCCTTAGTGCCCAGGGCTTGCCCGTTAGTTAGCTGATGGTAGGGGTGACAGCCGTGACTGTGGACGGGGGAAGGGCTCCTGGCTCGCAGGTGAGCGTCAGGCCCCGTCCGGGTTTTGTGACAATGCAACACTGGATCGTCCCAAGCGCACAGTGTACGCGCTGTCACTGTCCCTGCAGAGGAGCAAGTCGGGGAAGTGACTTGCCTCAGGACACACTCTACGTGGACTGCTGCTATTCTTACCATAGCAGGAGCCCGGAAACAAAGCAGCCTCCCCTCGGGCACGGCTGCGGGGACCCCCACCCTCGGGCACGACTGCGGGGTCTAGTCCCAGAGCCTCCCTGACTCCGGCCCGTAGGCAGGCTCCCGGCCGCACTCCCCGCCGGGACGCGGACACCGAGGGAGCACCACTCTCCAGTCGGCAGGCCACTGTATGTCAGCCGCGGAGCAGCCGGCCGCCCG